>NW_028318291.1:0-285000 GCF_062004578.1 Staurois parvus | reverse complement strand
CTTCATTATCCTCTTCCTTCTTCCTTCTTCTTCTTCTTCTTCTTCTTCTTCATCCTCATCCTTCTTCTTCTTCTTCTTCATCCTCATCCTACTTCTTCTTCTGCTTCTTCTTCTTCATCCTCATCCTACTTCTTCTGCTTCTACTTCTTCATCCTCATCCTACTTCTTCTTCTTCCTCATCCTCATCCTTCTTCTTCATCCTCATCCTCATCCTACTTCTTCTTTTTCTTCTTCATCCTCATCCTGCTTCTTCTTTTTCTTCTTCATCCTCATCCTGCTTCTTCTTCTTCTTCTTCTTCTTCATCCTCATCCTACTTCTTCTTCTTCTGAGGATGAGGATGAAGAAGAAGAAGAAGTAGGATGAAAATAAGATTAATTCCAAGCCAGCAAAAAGTGTATCTGCAGAGCTCCTCTAAATGTATCAGCAGAGCTCCTCTAAGTGTATCTGCAGAATAGAGGAACTCTGCACATACACTTTTTGCCGGCTTGGAATTATTCTTATTTTCATCCTACTTCTTCTTCTTCTTCTTCTTCATCCTCATCCTCTTCTTCTGAGGATGAAGAAGAAGAAGAAGTAGGATGAAAATATTATTATATATATAGAATTACTCTTATTTTCATCCTTATCCTACTTCTTCTTCTTCATCCTCATCCTACTTCTTCTTCTTCATCCTCATCCTACTTCTTCTTCTTCTTCATCCTCATCCTGCTTCTTCTTCTTCTTCTTCTTCTTCTTCTTCATCCTCATCCTACTTCTTCTTCATCCTCATCCTACTTCTTCTTCTTCATCCTCATCCTACTTCTTCTTCATCCTCATCCTACTTTTTTCTTCTTCATCCTCATCCTACTTCTTCTTCTTCTTCATCCTCATCCTACTTCTTCTTCTTCTTCTTCCTCATCCTACTTCTTCTTCTTCTTCTTCATCCTCATCCTACTTCTTCTTCTTCTTCTTCTTCATCCTCATCCTACTTCTTCTTCTTCTTCTTTTTCCTCATCCTACTTCTTCTTCATCCTCATCCTACTTCTTCTTCTTCTTCATCCTCATCCTACTTCTTCTTCTTCATCCTCATCCTTCTTCTTCTTCTTCTTCTTCTTCTTCCTCATCCTACTTCTTCTTCTTCTTCTTCTTCTTCATCCTCATCCTACTTCTTCTTCTTCTTCATCCTCATCCTACTTCTTCTTCTTCTTCATCCTCATCCTACTTCTTCTTCTTCATCCTCATCCTACTTCTTCTTCTTCATCATCCTCATCCTACTTCTTCATCCTCATCCTACTTCTTCTTCTTCATCCTCATTCTTCTTCTTCTTCTTCTTCTTCTTCTTCTTCTTCTTCTTCTTCTTCTTCTTCTTCTTCTTCTTCTTCTTCTTCTTGTCCTACTTCTTCTTCTTCCTCATCCTACTTCTTCTTCTTCTTCATCCTCATCCTTCTTCTTCTTCTTCTTCTTCCTCATCCTCATCCTCATCCTTCTTCTTCTTCTTCTTCTTCATCCTCATCCTCATCCTTCTTCTTCTTCTTCATCCTCATCCTACTTCTTCTTCTTCTTCTCCTTCTTCATCCTCATCCTACTTCTTCTTCTTCTTCCTTCTTCTTCGTCTTCTTCTTCTTCTTCATCCTCATCCTACTTCTTCTTCTTCTTCTTCTTCATCCTCATCCTACTTCTTCTTCTTCTTCTTCTTCATCCTCATCTTACTTTTTTCTTCTTCTTCTTCTTCTTCTTCTTCTTCTCTTTCTTCATCCTCATCCTACTTCTTCTTCTTCATCCTCATCCTACTTCATCTTCTCTTCTTCTTCTTCTTCTTCCCTTCTTCTTCTTCTTCTTCTTCTTCCTCATCCTACTTCTTCTTCTTCTTCTTCTTCATCCTCTTCCTTCTTCCTTCTTCCTTCTTCTTCTTCTTCTTCTTCTTCATCCTCATCCTACTTCTTCTTCTGCTTCTTCTTCTTCATCCTCATCCTACTTCTACTTCTTCTTCTTCCTCATCCTACTTCTACTTCTTCTACTTCTTCTTCTTCATCCTCATCCTACTTCTTCTTCTTCTTCCTCATCCTACTTCTTCTTCTTCTTCCTCATCCTCATCCTACTTCTTCTTCTTCTTCTTCTTCTTCTTGTTCTTGTTCTTGTTCTTCTTGTTCTTCTTCTTCTTCCTACTTCTTCTTCTTCCTACTTCTTCTTCTTCTTCTTCCTCATCCTACTTCTTCTTCTTCCTCATCCTACTTCTTCTTCTTCTTCCTCATCCTACTTCTTCTTCTTCCTCATCCTACTTCTTCTTCTTCTTCATCCTCATCCTTCTTCTTCTTCTTCTTCTTCCTCATCCTCATCCTCATCCTTCTTCTTCTTCTTCTTCTTCATCCTCATCCTCATCCTTCTTCTTCTTCTTCATCCTCATCCTACTTCTTCTTCTTCTTCTCCTTCTTCATCCTCATCCTACTTCTTCTTCTTCTTCCTTCTTCTTCATCTTCTTCTTCTTCTTCATCCTCATCCTACTTCTTCTTCTTCTTCTTCTTCATCCTCATCCTACTTCTTCTTCTTCTTCTTCTTCATCCTCATCTTACTTTTTCTTCTTCTTCTTCTTCTTCTTCTTCTCCTTCTTCATCCTCATCCTTCTTCTTCTTCTTCATCCTCATCCTACTTCATCTTCTTCTTCTTCCTTCTTCTTCTTCTTCTTCTTCTTCTTCTTCTTCTTCTTCTTCCTCATCTTACTTCTTCTTCTTCTTCTTCTCCTTCTTCATCCTCATCCTACTTCTTCTTCTTCTTCATCCTCATCCTACTTCTTCTTCTTCTTCTTCTTCATCCTCTTCCTTCTTCCTTCTTCCTTCTTCTTCTTCTTCTTCTTCTTCATCCTCATCCTACTTCTTCTTCTGCTTCTTCTTCTTCATCCTCATCCTACTTCTACTTCTTCTTCTTCCTCATCCTACTTCTACTTCTTCTACTTCTTCTTCTTCATCCTCATCCTACTTCTTCTTCTTCTTCCTCATCCTACTTCTTCTTCTTCTTCCTCATCCTCATCCTACTTCTTCTTCTTCTTCCTCATCTTCATCCTACTTCTTCTTCATCCTCATCCTACTTCTACTTCTTCTGCTTCTTCTTCATCATCCTCATCCTACTTCTTCTTCCTCATCCTCATCCTTCTTCTTCTTCTTCTTCTTCATCCTCATCCTCATCCTACTTCTTCTTCTTCTTTTTCTTCTTCTTCTTCCTCATCCTACTTCTTCTTCTTCTTTTTCTTCTTCATCCTCATCCTACTTCTTCTTCTTCATCCTCATCCTACTTCTTCTTCTTCTGAGGATGAGGATGAAGAAGAAGAAGAAGTAGGATGAAAATAAGATTAATTCCAAGCCAGCAAAAAGTGTATCTGCAGAGCTCCTCTAAGTGTATCAGCAGAGCTCCTCTAAGTGTATCTGCAGAATAGAGGAACTCTGCACATACACTTTTTGCCGGCTTGGAATTATTCTTATTTTCATCCTACTTCTTCTTCTTCTTCTTCTTCTTCATCCTCATCCTCATCCTCTTCTTCTTCTTCTGAGGATGAGGATGAAGAAGTAGGATGAAAATATTATTATATATATATATAGAATTACTCTTATTTTCATCCTCATCCTACTTCTTCTTCTTCTTCTTCATCCTCATCCTACTTCTTCTTCTTCTTCATCCTCATCCTACTTCTTCTTCTTCTTCTTCTTCATCATCCTCATCCTACTTCTTCTTCATCCTCATCCTACTTCTTCTTCTTCATCCTCATCCTACTTCTTCTTCTTCTTCTTCTTCATCCTCATCCTACTTCTTCTTCTTCTTCTTCATCCTCATCCTACTTCTTCTTCTTCTTCTTCTTTCTTCTTCCTCATCCTACTTCTTCTTCTTCTTCTTCTTCTTCCTCATCCTACTTCTTCTTCTTCATCCTCATCCTACTTCTTCTTCTTCTTCTTCCTCATCCTACTTCTTCTTCTTCCTCATCCTACTTCTTCTTCTTCTTCATCCTCTTCCTACTTCTTCTTCTTCTTCTTCTTCATCCTCATCCTACTTCTTCTACTTCTTCTTCTTCCTCATCCTACTTCTTCTTCTTCTTCTTCTTCCTCATCCTACTTCTTCTTCTTCTTCTTCTTCTTCTTCCTCATCCTACTTCTTCTTCTTCTTCTTCTTCTTCTTCCTCATCCTACTTCTTCTTCTTCTTCTTCTTCTTCTTATTCTCCTCCTCCTCCTCCTCCTCCTCTTCCCATGGGCCCCTGTACCTCCTCCACCTCCTCCTCCTCCTCCCATGGGCCCCTGTACCTCCTCCACCTCCTCCTCCTCCTCCCATGGGCCACTGTACCGCCTCCTCCTCCTCCTCCTCCTCCCATGGGCCCCTGTACCGCCTCCTCCTCCTCCTCCTCCTCCTCCCATGGGCCCCTGTACCGCCTCCTCCTCCTCCTCCTCCTCCCATGGGCCCCTGTACCGCATCCTCCTCCTCCTCCTCCCATGGGCCCCTGTACCTCCTCCTCCTCCTCCTCCTCCCATGGGCCCCTGTACCGCCTCCTCATACTGCTGCCAGGTCCAGAGTGTGTCATGGGTCCCTGTACGGCCTCCCATTGCTGCTGTCTCCATCGCCACACTCTGCCATGTGCCACTTTCAGGTCTCCTCATACTGCTGGTGGGTTCCATTTTGTCATAGGGTGCTGTATGGCCTCCCATTGCTGCTGCCTCCACCGCCACACTGTGGCTCCACACTCTGGTTTTGGCCCCGTGACTGCCCAAATGAGTGAAGTGTGCGGTGATTCTAAGATCGACGGCACTCATCTGCATGTCATACTGACTGACAGTATTATTTCTCTTCCCCAGCAGACTCCAAGGGCATTTAAATTAAAGGTACAGTGTTCTGCACTAATATAAAGGCTCTCTGAAGCCTAGAAACCCTTTTTATAAGTTAAATTCGCAGCGAATAAATTCGCATCGAATCGAATTTATTCCACAAATTCGGCGAATCAGCCGAATCAAATTTTTGAATAATTCGCTCATCTCTAGTCTCCACCCCTACCTCCCTACATTAATACACCCAAACCAAGTAGGATTCATCCCAGGCCGCCAAGCACCGGATGCAACTAGAAGCCTTATATCCCTTCTCCACAACCTAGAACTCACCAACCAACCAACCCTCCCTATTACTATCCTTAGATGCAGAAAAAGCATTTTTTCAATGGCAATTTATGCAATTAACCCTACAAAAATTCGGCATCACAGGCTGGATGCTGTCTGCCATTCTATCCCTCTACACCAACCCTTCAGCCAGAGTATTAACAGATGGAACATTATCAGACCCCTTCAACATCTCAAACGACACTAGACAAGTGTATTGGAAATTCGCTTTAACGAATTTCTCCTTACCGTGAGTACTCGCAGTTGGATACGCAGAAATCCCCCATAAAGCTGTGCGAATCTCGCTTACCACAACTGAAGCTAAACTACACAATTCCTGCCCCTCCAACTGCTTTAGCTTCTGTTGAGGTGTGGGTGATTGGAGCTCCCTATACCTGGAAATGATCACACAACACTTTCAGGATGATGTTGGAATTCACATAGAGGCCGGCTTCAGACTCAGCCCCCGGTTTTATTACAAACACACACACGCTCCCCACATGAATAAGGTCAATCCCCTCCCACAGAACAATGCATGGGGAGTGCCTATACACAGGATGTACATTCCGATTGGAGCATAGCCTTTCCTATTTTCTATCACTGGTCCTCCCCCATGAGCCCTCTGAGGTCAGCAGACTTCCTCCCCTTCCCCCCATGAGCCCTCTATGGAGAGCAGACTTCCTGTCCTAGTAGCTCCCATTGGTATGTAAATTCTTTGTACAAGCATCCCCTAGAAACATCAGTCTGTACCTGGATGGGCCCGATACGATCTTTATTAAAACACATCCATCCAGATACAGTTCAGGTCGGTAATGGGTTGTAAGATATGCATAAGCCTACACGCGGAGTTCACACCGCTTGGCGCCTTGCGTTATGAAGTCCATGTGGTACTGTGCTGCTGATATGTGGATACAGGCCCGCGGCCTACCGCCGGCGGCATTCGCATCGAATGCCGTGGTGGTATACACGCCGGTCTATAAGCGCAGATCTGCCATCTCATCCATTACCGAGCTGAGTACTGTAATACATACATTGTACATGCGCATGGCGCAATTGCAGCCTTCAGAGCTTTAATTAAGCCACACGAGAGACATATGAATAACACTCATATGACACATTTAAAGTTCAACCAACAATACAAAATTTCCATGACATTCCCTCCTGTTTTATCATATTCTCCTTGTGTCCCTTCTTGATCTTCTTCAGCTTGATGGGTGTAGTCTCAAAACCTCAAAGAGTTGGTCTTAGACCAGAGTTCCTGTAGTTGTCCCCGAGAATAAAGCTCCACGGGGTACCTGAAACAACAAGACCCGACGCAGACTCGACGCAAACCGGCTTGATTGAAGCGATGATCCTCGAGCGTTGGAACCTTCACTACAGGAAGGCTCTTGCAAAAACCACAAACAGACTTGTGGTATGAATAAGGCTTGTGATCCCACGGTGGTCTGGGGAGATCCAGCAGCAGATTCTCAAATTGCCCCTGCAGACAGGGCCACACAAGGCTGGTCTCGACCCAGACAGTTTTCCAAATCGCAGACACAAACCATGATGAGGCTTGAAGCTTGCTTGGAGGTCTTGGAGAATGTGGTCTTCAGGGAGATAAATTAGAGGGAAGCCAGGACGTAATCTGTAGAGAAGGTGGTTGGTTGGTGAGGTCTTCCTCCGATCAGTGGTTGGAGCGGGATCCCAGGAGCGGGCATGGAGATGTGGTCGTCTGCCCGAGCCTGGCTTACACGGTCGACGAGGCAACAGGAACATCTCACCGCGGCATATAAGAGGCAGAGGAAAAAGAGAAGCATCAGGACATACACTCCCACCTCCTTCAACCAAGACCCGATGGAGAACAGGAAATCTCCCAATCCTCCCAAACCCTTGAACGGATTCCAACCCTCACTAGCTATAGCTCTAGCTTTTCCCTGTAGTTCACTAACTTTGTCCATATGGGCTTGGACCTTGTCATCGGTATCTTCTATCCAAGTACAACAATCCTCTCCGATGAACTCACAGAACCCCCCTTTGGCGGCTAAAAGGTAATCAAGGGCCATCCTCTCCTGAAGCACTAAAATTCCCATCTTCCGTTGTTCTTGGGCAATTTCTCCGACAGCCTCTACGGTCTCGTCAAACACACTATCCACGATGACAGAAAAATTGTTCAGGCGCTTCACAAGTTCCATTCCCCAACCTGTCCATGAGGGGAACCAAGCCCATGCTTGGTCGCCCTCAGAGATCAGTTCCCTGCGAACTCTCCCTGCCATCCTTACCCTCCTGTGGACCATCAACTCTTCATGATCCATCACTACATAGGATGCGGGGACCAGCTCTATGAGGGCACACAAACCTTTCGCGTTCTGAGGAAATGTTCTATAGGCTGCCGAACCACACAGAAAATAGTATGGACCTGTCAGAGCAGAGCAGGAGGAGTTCCTCATTCGGCCTCTGGCACTGAGCAACAGTTGCACAGACTGGGGGATTGCTCCCTCAGTCTGCACATTACATCCTTCCTTCCAACAAATGTGGTCTGGTCGGTCAGTGTGGTTACTCAGAAGGGAAGTCTGGTTAGTCAGATTGACAGTTATACCTCCCTCACAGGTGGAAGTCCCAACAAACTTGTTACCTGTGCCAAAGCTGATGTTAAAGCACACCTGAGGGCTGCCTAGCTGCCCAGTTACCCATAATGGACTGGTGAGGGCCCTACAGGAGCTAGAGCTAATATTGGTGCTAAAACTGATGTTACCTGCTAAAAATGTGTCATTAAGTTCTACAGACAAATGTCTACGTGGGGGCTGACCAGGGGTCCCTTGCTTTTTCATGCCGACACGGATGTCATATAGGGCATGAACAGCGGCCATTGCGGACATGTGATGACTGGGTGGGGGCTTAGAGCATACCCAACAGTTGGTTTTGTTGGCGGTTCTGGCTAAACGCAGATGCATTTTAAATAAAAGGTTGGGGTATCTGTCGTCTTTTCCTCCGTTCACACACATGTAAGACATACAAACAAAAAGAAAAAGGAAAATGACACCCCTCATTCTCTGGTGTAGCTGAAAAGCTTCTTGCAGTGGCTTGCGTGCACCCAGTTGTCTCGTCCCTCGAGTTTGAGTGAGGTAGGTGTCGTCAGCTGGACTTGGTATGGTCCGGTGAACCGTGGCTCGAGTCTGGTTCTTTGATGTTTCTTTAGGACGACCCAATCACCTGGCTCAATAGAAAGAACACCTGTTATTGCATTTGGATTGGGGAGCGATTTACAAACCCGGTGGGGTATCTTCTGCAGCTCTCGTTGCAGAGATTGCACGTAACCTGTAAGCTGTGAATGCAAAGACGACAACTGTTGAGGAAAGTACAACCCTGTTTTGGGAGGTCCCCCAAACAACACCTCGTAGGGTGACAGCCTATGTGGTTGCCGAGGGGCATTCTGGATGGAATAGAGGGCAATGGGGGGACACTCAGGCCAAGGTTTTTGGATATCGGCCATGATGTTGGAGATCCTGTTTTTAAGGATTCCGTAAGACGTTCAACCTTACCGCTACTCTCGGGGTGATACAGGATGTTTCGCCGCTGACTCCAGTTCCACCAAAGAAATGCAGTCGTGTCCTTTGGAAGAAAGGTTAGTAGTGGACAAAGAAGACATGTTAGCAGAAGAGGTGTTAGTACTGTTAGTCGTGTTGCAAAATTCAGCACTGTCGTTGCTGTCCTCCCCCCCCCCCCTTCTCATCTTCCGACACAGGAAGAAGAGAAGCTGGGTTAAGAATAGTGCATCGTTTGATAGTGAGGTTAGTAGGGTTAGAAGGGCTTTCCCCTGAGAGGGGTACCTTGCCTTGGATGTCCTGTTTTTGCAAGACCGTTCTTGCTGCACTGGTGTCGGTGAGGCAAGGGAGGGGATATTTTAATTCCTCTAGAAAAATATGGATCTGGGCCGACACCGATTTGTCAACTTCCTATGAGAATTCATAGGAGTTACTTACCATGGTGTTCACAGGGGCGGAGGACTCATCAGGAATGAACTGCCACCGACCTTTATGTAATTGGGGACAGCTCCTCCTCATGTGCCCCGTTTGTTGGCACTGGAAGCACCTGGGTGGGGGCCTATCCTTCCTGTGACCCAGATCCCTTGGTTTTTCGTGTGGGGTCTGGGACATAAGAACTTTGGCCTTGTCCTGTTTTCTTCTATCCATTTCCCTCTCTATTGCCGCAAGAGTGGAAAGGATAGCAGGGATAGACATCTCATTATATTCGGGTCGGGCCAGAACCAGCCTTTCTCGAATTTTAGTATCGATGCCTTCCAAAAATTTGGCCCGCAACAGAATGTGCGTCGCGGTCACCTTTACCCCTTCAGTTGGAGCATCAGGTCCAACTTCCAGATCCGCATCCAGTGCCGTCTGTTTGAGACGGCTCCAGAAGCAGGCGCTTTCCTCATTAGGACCCTGAGTGAGCTTCATCATGTCCGTAGTAGAGGTAGCACCATACATTTCTGGAAGCTTTGCCTTTAGCTGTGCACAGAACTCTTTGCCCCCTGAAGTCATCTCCTCATGAGTGGTTATAGAGCACCCTGAAATCACTGTACTGGCCACTTCCATGCCCACCTTTGCCCGCAGGATCTGCGCACAATCTGACCCGCTCATACCATAGCTGAACTGGTTTTGTCCAAACATTCGAGCAAATCCTCTCAGATTGACTCGATAGTCCGGGAGCTCAGCCAGAATAGTGCGTATCTCTGCCGGGGTGAAGGGGACATGCCAAACTACCCGTTCCCCTAAAGTCCGTTCCCCCTGTGCATTGGGAGGACCTTCAAATTGCTGCACCCTGACTGGATAGGCCTCGGTCCGGGAAGAGTGCAAGGGCTGGCCCAGCTCCATCGGTGGGCTTAGATTAACCACCTCGCTTACTGCACCTTCAGGTTTGAGGTCCCTCAGATCAGGGTATAGCTGGGGGGCAGGGGTCTGATCAGTGGTTCGTAGCGCTTTGATGCAATCTGCCCTGTTTCTTAACTGGGTGTCTATTCCCCTTGATTTGCAGATAGTCTGCAAATCGGTTGTTGAGAAGACTTCGTAGTTGGAAACAGAAGGAGCTGGGGTGAAGCAGGGAGAAGGGAGAGGTAGAGGTAGAGGCTGAGGCATAGATACAGAAGACACGGAAGGTACGTCAAGAGTGACGTCACTAACAGAAGAGACAGGTGCAGTTATACTTATCTCAGCCACTGTTGGTTGTTCGGGAACCCCAGCAGACCCTGATCCTGCCTGCCTTAGTAGAGTCAGCCCTGAAAGAGCTTCCTCCACCTCTGACACTGGATCCTCCTGTTTTATTCCCTCTGGAGGCCAGGTATACATCACCTGGTTCTTCCGGACAGACACCAGTTTATGTATGCCCTGCTTCCCTAATCGGATTGACCTGTGAAGCCATAGCTGTGCGATCTCTAGTTCTGACGCCTGCATCCGTGGTTCAAATTCAGAGATGAATTTTTCCCACCTCCATGCGTCAAATGTACCTTCCCGGGGAATTTCCCATCTGGTACCCTTCGACCATTTATTCCACCTTTTGAGGGGTTCTGTAGACTTCCCCCCCAAACTCACCTTCATCAGTTGTGCAGCTGTCCTTACTCTGAAGAGGGCTGGTTCCCCCTCTCTCTTCATGGACTGACTACTGCCCATCGTGACTAGTCACTGGTATATATCCCGCGTCCGGGTACCTGTTTACCCCCTGGAGCACTCGGTGGGATCCTACCGAGAGGCCTGATTCCACCACTTTCCCAGCACAGCGTAATTTATGTGATTCTTATCGATCACCCAAAGCGCATCAAGTGGCGGTCAGACTGAAAGCACACCTCCCACTCCCACAGCGCAATTTATGTGATCCTGACCACCTGAAGTGTTTGTGGTAACCAGGTTAAGCGTTACACTTCCCTGGACCGCCCACTCGCACAGCGCAATTTATGTGGTTCTCATCACCCACTGTGTTTGGCAGGCCACACCGCACAATGATGAAAGTGGCTTTTCTCTCCCTGCACACAGTAGCTAACAAGTCAAACCAAAAGGAGGGGTTCTTGGATGTTACTTAGGGGTCACTGGTTGGCCGGAAACCTGCTAACTGACCTTTAGGAAATTTGTGTAAAGAAAAAAACTTCTCTAATACACACAGAAAAAACCCTTTTCAACTAGAAAAACCATTAAAAAAAGGACAAAGTGGAACCTTATGAAAAACACGGGACGTTTCGCAGCAAAACAATTACACAGAGGTAAACCGAAAAACTGCGCCAAAAATAACCCTGTTGTTAACGCAAAAATCGCTCCTACCAGCACCGCTAAATGATCTGCGCTACACACGCGATCTTCGCTGCAACATCCTAAAAGCGTTTACACAAAAGGTCTGCTGGACGCAAAACATGTGACGCAGCACCTTAAAACAAAACCGCTTTACAATAAGGAACTACTTTTAACAAGAGAAACACAATCACTATACAAGAAATCTATGCGCAAAAACCCAAACTTCACCACGCTCACTAAATGTGGAACACGTGAGGGAAAAACTTGCTTAACACACTTTAAATTGGCTGGCAATACGCACATTTAAAGCTAAAATCAAACAACTTAAACTGTAAAACTTTGGATTAAAAATACAATATGGGTCAAATGCATATAGAAAGCTGCATACACAGTGCATAGAGATCATTGAAACTCAAAGTGAAACTTGTAAAAAGGAATGGTGGAGAAACCACATGGCATACACAAATGGTTGCCAAACAAAGGAGCACATGTGGTTAGTCAAGAAAATGGCCCCCCACAGAGAAGCACATGGCAGTCAAGAAAATGGCCCCCCACAGAGAAGCACATGGCAGACTCTAGCCTCAAAATTGCCTCTAACCTCTTACATAAAACAGACTTTTGGACAGAACATACACTGGACAATTACACAACAATATGCAGCACACATACAACACAACTTGGTACGATCACAGAACGGACATAAAACACCAACATATTATTATACAGTATTTATAAAGCGCCAATAGTTCACACTAACATGCACATGTAACAGAGTACAGGCAAAACACTGCACAGACTACATACAGACAAAGATCTTACAACAGTTAACGATTAACCTAAACCTTTCAGCACTGTAATAATTCTCACGTGGAGGGGGGTAGAGCAATTACCACAGTACCTACAACCCGCAAATACTTACCTAACACTATGCAACAACTTTTACCCACTAAAACATATACCCGTTTAATTTTTGGTTGGAAGATTTTTAAACTTGACCAAATCCAGCCAACCAAACCCACCCCTCTGCTGCTCTCAGCAGAGAAAAACCCTTGTCTTTCACCCACAAATCAAGATTTTAGGACAAAATAGGTCCTTGTTAAGCGGAATTCACGTTAGCTAACAGAGAGCGAAACCAGCCACACGAACGCGCAAAAAGTGATCCTCTTAAAGGCAGAGAGACCTGAAATGTGCCGGCATACTTTTTGCTAGTTCATGATGGCTCATTCCCCCCTCGAACTTGGGTAGCTATTGCAGAATTCGCGTTAGTATCCACTGGCTCGCCAAACTGTCTTGGGAATTCGCTTTAATTTCTCCTTACTGTGAGTACTCACAGTTGGATGCGCAGAAATCCCCCATAAAGCTGTGCGAATCTCGCTACCACGACCGCAGCTAAACTACACAATTCCTGCCCCTCCAACTGCTTAAGCTTCTGTTGAGGTGTGGGTGATTGGAGCGCCCTATACCTGGAAATGATCACACGACACTTTCAGGATGATGTTGGAATTCACATAGAGGCCGGCTTCAGACTCAGCCCCCGGTTTTATTACAAACACACACACGCTCCCCACATGAATAAGGTCAATCCCCTCCCACAGAACAATGCATGGGGAGTGCCTATACACAGGATGTACATTCCGATTGGAGCATAGCCTTTCCTATTTTCTATCACTGGTCCTCCCCCATGAGCCCTCTGAGGTCAGCAGACTTCCTCCCCTTCCCCCCATGAGCCCTCTATGGAGAGCAGACTTCCTGTCCTAGTAGCTCCCATTGGTATGTAAATTCTTTGTACAAGCATCCCCTAGAAACATCAGTCTGTACCTGGATGGGCCCGATACGATCTTTATTAAAACACATCCATCCAGATACAGTTCAGGTCGGTAATGGGTTGTAAGATATGCATAAGCCTACACGCGGAGTTCACACCGCTTGGCGCCTTGCGTTATGAAGTCCATGTGGTACTATGCTGCTGATATGTGGATACAGGCCCGCGGCCTACCGCCGGCAGCATTCGCATCGAATGCCGTGGTGGTATACATGCCGGTCTATAAGCGCAGATCTGCCATCTCATCCATTACCGAGCTGAGTACTGTAATACATACATTGTACATGCGCATGGCCCAATTGCAGCCTTCAGAGCTTTAATTAAGCCACAGGAGAGACATATGAATAACACTCATATATGACACATTTAAAGTTCAACCAACAATACAAAATTTCCATGACACAAGGCTGCCCATTATCCCCCATAATATTCACACTACTCATTGAACCCTTAGCCTCGAAACTCAGAGACGATCCAACATTTACCAGAATCACTCCCCTCAACACAGAACATAAGATCAGTTTATTCGTGGATGACATCATACTGATGGTAACTAACCCACACAAATCCCTTCAGACGATTCGCACACATCTCCAAAATTACTTGGATGTTTCTTATTACAAACTTAACAAACCCAAATCCTCCATCTTAAATCTCTATACGCCAAATCAAACTCAAACAATACTAGCCAAACAATTCCCCTTCTTTTGGGAGCAATACAATATTCCTTACTTAGGAATCAAACTCACCACAACAACAGACCAACTAAATTCCTCAAATCACACGCTACTACTCAAAACCATTCCACAAGAAAAACGCCTCACTTCGTACCTCAACACTCTCCAGACTGGGACTTTGAAAATGTACATACTACCTAAAATCCTGTACATATTCCGCACACTCCCCATTCCCATTCCCAGTATCTTTTTCTCTAAATTACAGACAACTTTTTCTACCTTCCTCTGGAATTCCAAAAAACCCAGATGCACCACAAATCTCCTAATACACCCAACATCTAGAGGAGCAGCAGGCCTCCCACGCCTAAAATCTTACAATGCAACTCTTTTTGACCAAATATACTTTTGGTGGCACCCAACAAAAGAAAAAATTTGGTCTAATATGGAAACACTCCCATTTCTCCCGCTCATACCACGAAACCTACTCTTAATACCGCCAACACTTCACACCAAATGTCGACTAAAACACCCATGTATCCAAGCCTCCCTACAAGCCTGGTACGACCTCCTACCTACTAAATTTGCTGATACTAAACATATCCCCACCCCAATATACATACTACACTTCATTACCTCCTCCTTAAATTTACTACAATGGGAAAATTGTGGCTTAACTAACATAAAGGACCTCTACACAGACCACAAAGTAAAATCTTTCCAGATCCTTCAAGACAAATTTGGTCTACCCACCACTGAATACTTCACCTAGATGAGAATGGCTCACTGCTTACAAACGGAAAATATACCTCACTTCACGAGAATTCCTACCACTGCATACCATTTCTTTAACAAACCACAATACCCGGATAAAGGTATTTCCACCTTCTACACATACTCAATAAATTTGCAATTTATCCTACAAACTACATCCCTAACTAATTGGGAGAAAACCTTCTCACAACCAATAACACAATTGTGGGAAACCGCTTTTAACATCACCCATAAATCTTCTCGATGTAGCTCTCATTGGGAATCGTACCTAAAAATTCTACATCAATGGTACCTAACACCCACCAAACTCTCCCTATACTACCCACAACATTCCTCCTCTTGCTGGAGACAATGTGGAGAAATAGGCTCAATACTTCACACACTATGGGCATGCAAATCACTCAGATCCTTCTGGAATAGTGTCTTCCAATTGATTTCGACACTATTAAATACCTCAATAACCCCAAACGCCGCTTTCGCACTCCTTCACATCGGAATTGACAACTTCCCCCGCGACTCCCGTACCATCATTATCCACACACTGTCTGCGGCTAAAATCAATATCACTAAACTATGGAATACTACTAAGATCCCTTCCCTCACATCAGTGATAATAGACCTCAATTTTCAATGTGACATGGAAAGAAGATCCGCCCTTAACAACTCCATCCACCATACATTTATTTTCCAATGGTCTCGCTGGCTACAAAATCCAAATTGCTCTGTAAAATACTGATAACCTAACTGTAAACTATCCTGACCACTATGTTTAGACTGGTTGCACCCACCCTCCCCCTCCCTATCCTCCCCTTCATCCCCTCTCTCTCCTTGTTATCCTTCCCTTCCTGATCACCTACACATCTCAACACGGTTCAGATTACATCGAGAATACCTCTCATGTTATTGCCATACACACCACCATCTGCCCCAGCCAATTGGTGGGGCATATATTTAATACTATGCTATATTCCCATATTTGCTGATGAACCATATATGCTTACTATGTTATGTCATAAAACCTTCAATAAAAACTATTGAAATTAAAAACTCCACAGCCGTGGTCCTTTCTCCAATCTTCTGAATATCATGGCGGAGAAAGTTCACTTCTTCTCTCAGACCCCCCACTTGCTCCTTTACAGAATTCACCAATGCAGTACAGTGTCTTACAGCCTTGAAGATATCCACTAAAGTAGGTATGTCCTTCTGAGCACCCTGCTTGACCCTCATGTCCACTTCCTCTCCCAGGAGCTGCTGCTGTGATAGTGTAGTAGGCCGCACAGGGGGAGAAAGGGTGGAAGCCCCATGAACGTCTGGGTCCAATAACCCTGTAATCCTCTGGGTATAGTAAAGCATGTTCCTGGAGTCCTCCTTCCCCGTAGGGCGGCCCGGCTTACCAGACTTTCCAGCGGCCTCTTTCAACTTATCACCTCCTCCTCTTGGTGTACGTTACGGCTGTGGAGTGCCGGCACCATGATGGATGTCAGGGCCGCCCATTTCTTCTCTGTTTTTCTGAGTCATCATGGCAGGAAAAAGCTCACCCTGGGGATTAAGAGGTGCTCCAGACCGTGACCGCTGCACAGAAGCAGTGAAAAGTTCAAAAATCTCACCGGTATAGAGTCGGTGACAGGATGGTTAGTGGGAGCTCAGTGAAGCACAGCCACTCACATGCCCTGCGTTGCTACGCCCCCCAAATATCTTCTAATTTAAAAAAAATTGTCTCTGGGGACAGAAACTCAAACCTTTAGAGAGCAGAGAATTGTCGTTCGATAGCAGGATCCGGTTGGAGAGATTCAACACATTGTTTAAGTTCTCCTCATAAGTCTCCTATGGGTGAAGGGAGTTGCTCTCCAAACTCTGAGTAACCTCAATGAGCCTATATTATCCTCCATATTGGCATTCAATGTTTCACATGTATTGGCTCGAAGTGGGTTTTCTTCAGCTGTTCTGAAGGTACGGGTAATGCTCGACTGTGTGCTTTGTTGTTCCATATTGGAGGATCCTGACAATTTCTCAGTGAAGCCCACAATAAAATAAAGTATTGAAAGTTACAGGGCAAAGAAAAAATACACTCACTGAGCAGGTGAGTGGAGTGGAGAACCCCTTTAGATCTTACATTAGGAAATACTTTCTGTATATAGACAACCTTATATGTGTTTTGGCGATGATCGGATTGAGGATCTGGATATTTTCTGTCTTATTTAAATAACAACTTAAATTTGAAGCTTAAGGGACAGGTGAACAAGAACCAGATCTATTTCTTGGATGTTTCTCTAATAGGGCTGGGAGAAATGTGTGCACTAGTATATGTAGAAAACCTTTCTGGCAATAATTTGGTACTAGCCCAGTCTACCCACTTGAAGCATACCATAAAGAGCATCACAGTAGGGCAGTTGGTAAGCCCACATAGAATTTGTAGCAATGACCCTCAATTTGACTGAGAATCGGTTGGGTTATATTCAGTTTTTAAGCTGCAGTTATATTCAAATGGATTTTGGACAGAACTATAGCAAAGGGAAAAAATAGAACAGACCTACTTGTGAGGAAAAAGCCAGAACAAGTCAAAAACAAAAATACTCACAAACTCATTTTCTCTACAACATATAGCTTGGAGTTCAAATAAGGTGTATTATAAACAGATACTTACCTCTTCTATTCCAAGATCCTATTTTTCCTGAACTCCTAAGAGATTATATTAATGTAGTCTCAAAAAGAGCCCCTATGTTTTGAAACACCTGGTCTCCCAGTTTTTTTTCAATTCCAGACGTACAGAGTATGACCTGGCTGCATTTTGGAGGTAATTATAAATGTAGGAGCAAACGTTGTCAGTGGTGTTCTCATGTCTTGGTGGGTGATGGGAGGTCTCAACAACTTGTGGAAAATACCACAGGTTGTTCTCCTTTTAAAACTGTAATACTAAATACGTGATTTACATTATCATGTGCAGCATATGTAGAATTCAATATCTGGGAAGGACCACTAGACATTTAAGTCATCTGTATGACATAGAAGAATGTCACTCTGCTAGTGTTGCAAGACATTTCAATGATTGTCATTCTGGAGATGTCCCTGCAGTTTTGATCCAAGTCATCGACAGTCTGCTCCCCTAAGAGGGGGGGGGCATTTTTCTCATTCTGTATCAGAAGGAGGTCCATTGGATTTTCCATATGCAGACTCGTAAACCACATGGTTTGAATTTTGAGTGGACTGTCACACATTTTTATGAGTGATGCAACTGCGGGAGTCACTTTTCTGAGGTGGGAGTTACTTTTCAGGTGGGGTTGCTTTTTTGCCCATCCATTTATTTGTTTCTTAGCAATTCTTAGCCACATACAGAAACCCAAAATCCAATGACTTCCTCATTTCACTTTCTCACTATCTATCACAGTTTTGGAGGCCCTGAAATGCCAGGATAACACAAACCACCCCCAAATTACCCCTATTTGGAACGTGGACACCCCAAGGAATTTAATAAGTGGCATGGTGAGTATTTTGCAGATCTAATTTTTTCTAACAAATGAGCTCTGCAATCTACTCACCATGCCTCTTATCAAATTCCTTGGGGTGTCTTCTTTCCAAAAAGAGGTTATTTGGGGGATTTGTACTATTCTGGCATTTCAGGGCCTCCGAAACTATGATAGGTAGTCAGGAAGTGTAATGAGGAAATAAAGCCCTTTAAAAGCCTGAAGGTGCTTATTGGATTTTGGGGGTCCTATACGCGGCTAGACTGCCAAAAAGTCTCTCACATGTGCTATCCCCAAACTCTGGGGAAGCAGCAGAATGTATTTTGGGGTGTAATTTCACATTTAGCCATGGCAAATGTGAGCAATATATCATTTAAGTGACAACTTTGTGTAAAAATAAACATAAAATGTTTTTGTCATATTTCAAAAACTTATGGTAAAAAATAAAATCACTCACTCTTCTAACCTAGCCTTTTCTGACACTTTTTGTTCACATGCAAAAAATCTGTATTTTTTGCTAGAAAATTACTTTGAACCCCCAAATATTATATATTTTTTCAATCAGATGCCCTAGAAAATAAAATGGTGGGTGTTGCAATTTTTTATGCAGCAATTTTTCAAACGCAATTTTTTTTTAAAAAATGCACTTTTTTTCATTTTAATGCACAAAAACACAACATATTGGCCAATTGTTTGGTAACATGTAAAAGATTATGGTATTTTGACTAAATAGATACCAAACATGACATGCTTTAAAGCTGTGCATGCCCCGTGCAATGGAGAAAAACTACATACATTTTTAATATCCATAGGCGATGCTTTAATAGCCTTTACAGGCCACCATTTTAGATTTACACAGGAGGTCTAATGCTAGAATTACTGCCCTCTATGTGACATTTGCGGCAATACCTCACATGAATGGTGCAACGGCGGTTTACATACTGAAGCGGTGCCGACGCTTGCGTGCGCCGTTGCACACACGCGCGAAGAGACAAGGGTGCTTTAATTTATTTTAATTTTTACACTGTCCCTTTTTTATTTTTTTATTTTTTATCACTTTTATTGTTATCACAGGGAATGTAAATATCCCCTGTGATAGCAATAAGCAGTAACAGGTATTATTTTCTGAGAAATCTGTGGTTTCTTAGACTATAGAGATGATTGGCCGCATTCCAGTCTCCAACCAGCTCTATGGTTAGCTGGCAGAAATGCTGGCTGCATTCTCAGGTTCCCCGATAGCACAAAACTGCCTGAGAAAGTTGTGGAAGGCAGTGGGAGGGGGGGGGGGGCGCATCCCTCCCCACTGCTTGTAAAAGTGGTCATGCGGCTAATTAGCCACTAGGATAGATTTTACATGAAAGCCCATCACTGACTGAAAAAACTATAGGATGCTATAGGATGATGCAGCTGCAGGCATCATCCTGGTATAACCACTCAAAGTCCATTGGTGTGCCAGTATGTCGCTGGTCCTTGTTGGATATATATGTTCTTTTTTTTATGCAGCCTGTGGGCTGAATGGAAAAAAAGAGAGGAAATCTCTGCCAGAAAAATGGTATGCCTACCATTAGAATATACTTTCCTGCATCCACCCACTTCTAATGTTAAGCATAAATGAAATGTTCTTTTTTTTTTTTTCCGTTCAGCCCGTGAGCTGAACGGGAAAAAAAGGACCAAACAGATTCCTCTATTCATATCAATCGATGTGGGAAAAAGAAATCTCTGCCGAAAATGTTTTTTTTAAATATGTGCCAAAACATAGGGGCCATCCACCCACTGACCACCCCAGGCCCCCATGCTTGGGCATATATGTTCTTTTTTAACTGCAGATGAACATCTCATCCAACAGCACTGCACACACTGACATATATTCTGAGAGCAAGATCCTGTTGCTGTCAGAATAAACAGATTGGTGCTGCAGCTGACTGGCATTCCTGAAAAGAAAACAGCAATGGTTAACAATAAAACAGTAACCCAATAAAACAACTTTTTTTTGTGAATCTGTGCCAAAAAATATTGTAAAATATATATGCCAAAGCATAGGAGCAAACCACCCCCTGCCCACCCATGCTTGGTGTTTTGCCTCAAAACAAAGTGTTTTTAATACTACTACAATCGCTCACTAATACACAGATTAGGCTTAACAAATATTAAAGCAAAACATGATTTATTGAATAAATTCTGTTAGTATAATAACATAAGAATTGTCAGAATTGCAAATCATATTTAGATCGTATTATAGCAAGAATAAAGCATCAATACATCACCGGATATTGTAGCATCACCCGTTGCTCAACGATTGGGGAATTCCAGCAATCAGCAAAGGGGAAATCCGGGAAATCACTGTGAGATACGTCTGCTGCTCTTCAGCAAGTCCCAAATTCCCCTAGAATCCCCCTTCTTTTATATACATAATTTGCAGTGTCCTTATCTACTGCCATGCGCAGTATACTCTGATTATGCAACTATTGTGACTATTAGCCTTGACTTGTTTCAACTGTACATCTTGTGACTATGGGTCATAGATCTAGCCTTGACAGATTTTAACAATGTCTTTGTCTTATTATTCTGAACTCTAGTTACTTCTCTACTGAATATCCTACTAAAATTATGGCAATTGAGTGTCAATCATCCTTCACATATACATTCTATACACCCATGTCACATATGTATCACAATTGGTCCTTGATTGAAACAAGTGACATAAGTTGCCATGACCATAATTGGTCGCTTGCAAAATAGCTTGTAAGCTGTATAACAGTTCCAAAGAGTTAATAAAACTATTATAATCATAACTAGACAATCTACAATTTCTGGGGAAATTGTGTAAAGTGTTCTTGCCGCAACCTTTACCAAATGATTGATGAAATGTAAGCAGTGCACATTGCAAGCCTTATAGTGAGAAATGCATTTCAGCTTGTATTTTGAAGCTCACAGTCCAGCCTCGTGAGTCATCTGCCTCTTGAGTGACCTTTGGTTGCTGCACCTGGAGAGGGCGGAGTAGGCTAACTGTGCTGAGACAGCTGGGTTGCTATGACAACTCACTCTGAGAGGAATGTCAGCATGCCTGTTCTAAACAGGCTTTTTAAACTTGCCAAGTTCAATTGCGTGCTAAAATTAGTATTAATTAAATATTAAAGAAAAGAAACATAGTGTCTTATCCGGGATATCAATTATTTATTTTTATTTTTATTTTTATTTTTTTTTTATTTTAATTTTAATTTTATTTTTATTTTATTTTAATTTTATTTTTATTTTAATTTTATGTTAATTTTAATTTTATTTTTATTTTTTTTTTAATTTTATTTTTATTTTAATTTTATGTTAATTTTATTTTTATTTTAATTTTTTTTTTAAATTTAATTTTATTTTTATTTTAATTTAAATTTTTATTTTATTTTTAATTTTATTTTAATTTTAATTTAATTTTAATTTAATTTTTATTTTTATCCAGACTGAATAATAATACCATCTCATTTATACAGAAGGAACTGTCATTCCCACTGCAAATATTTTTTATTTATTTTAATTTTAATTTTAATTTTATTTTTATTTTAATTTTATTTTATTTATTTTTTTAATTTTAATTTTATTTTATTTTTATCCAGACTGAATAATAACACCATCTCATTTATACAGAAGGAACTGTCATTCCCACTGCAAATATTTTTTATTTTTTATTTATATTTTTCATTCATAGTTTTTGTTTTTTCACATTGATAAATTAATTTATTTTATATATTTACACAAATCATATATTTAAGTATAATTAATTGATGTAATTATTTGATTATCGGTGGTACACTTATGAATTCATTATATCACATAAGGTAGAATATATTGGAGCGCGGTACACTACTGGCATTCGTGAACATTTTTAGTGACAGCAGGGTTAGCTGAACGTTTTGATATAAGATATGTGTAGGTGGGCTTGAAAATGAAAGAGTGATGGCAGTTTACAAATCATGTTCTGATTTTTCCTTCCACACTGCAGCTTTCTCACTTCTCACTCTAATGTGACTCAGCTGCCCCCTGAGTGACCTTTGGTGCACCTGTGACTCAGTCAGTCACAGGTGTGTGACAAGCTCTGCTCTAAACACAGTGCTCAAACTTGCCAAATTCACTGGCGATTGCCATCTTCAAACGCTTGTAGTTTTAAAAGTATAAATGCTACCGTGAAAAGGTTTATACTGTGACAATCACAAGAAACAGACCTAAATTTTGATGTATAGTATGTCTCTGCAATATTAAAAATGAAGGCACAGTCGCAGTTTAAAAACGTCCCTTAACATTTCAGGTGGCTGTGAGTGAAGTTTCAATGAAAGTCAATGGGAGGGGTTATTTGCAAACAAATGGTCATATTCTGAAAACTATCAGGAGTATGTCCTAGCCGTGAACATTTTTAGTGACAGCAGGGTTAGCTGAACGTTTTGATATAAGATATGTGTAGGTGGGCTTGAAAATGACATAGTTATGGCAGTTTACAAATCATGTTCTGATTTTTCCTTTCACACTGTAGCTTTCTCACTCTAATGTGACTCAGCTGCCCCCTGAGTGACCTTTGGTTGCACCTGTTACCTCAGTCAGTCACAGGTGTGTGACAGCTCTGCTCTAAACAGGCTATTTAAACTTGCCAAGTTCACTGGCGATTGCCATTTTCAAACGCTTGTAGTTTTAAAAGTATAAATGCTACCGTGAAAAGGTTTATACTGTGACAATCAAGAAACAGACCAAAATTTTGATGTATAGTATGTCTCTGAAAGATAAAAAATGAAGGCACAGTCGCAGTTTAAAAACGTCCCTTAAAATGTCTTGTGTCTAAAGTGGAGTTTCAATGAAAGTCAATGGGAGGGATGAGGTCCAAACAAATGGTCATGTTCTGAAAACTATCAGGAATATGGCTTAGCTGTGAACATGTTTAGTGACAGCAGGGTTAGCTGAACGTTTTGATATAAGATATGTGTAGGTGGGCTTGAAAATGAAAGAGTGATGGCAGTTTACAAATCATGTTCTGATTTTTCTGATTTTTCCTTTACACACTCTAGCTGTGCTCTGCTGCTCAATGCATTCCTATGGGAAAATTTTGCCGCAAAAACCGCGATATTTCTTGAACGATTCGGCGAAACGTTCCACAAAGTAATAGCAATCCGATCGGGAACAATCCGCACGTTTTGATATATTACTTGTATTTGTAGTGTAAAAACTGTGGGAGGAGTTAGCGTGGCAAATATGGCCATAATAAGAAACGGAATAAGAATAAGAATATATATGTGAGATAACAATAAGTGTTCCTTGCTATGCAAGAACACTTAATAATCAGTAGAGGGTGAACCAGAAAATCTAGAACCTTAGTAGCTGAAGGGGAATAGCCTAGAAACACATCTCACCAGTGATAGGAAGTAGCTTCCGCTATACTAGACCCCACTTTTCCACCTACTATGGTCGCAGTCACAATGTGATGTGCAATCTTCTTATTTAAATATTTGATATGTTGTTGGACTTCTATTGATTCGTTCGTTAATTGTTTCAAAACCGTTAAATTGAACTCCCAATTGGGGATCTCCAATGAAAAATCCTTCCAATATTCTTGGACTGATTCTTCCTTGTCACCCTGTAATATAAAGGTTTCATTATGCCAAATTAAAGAAGACAGGTTACTAACACAGCCCGAGAAGGAAACTCTCATTCCCTTTACCACAGGAGTGTTAGTCACCATACACACAGTTTGCGGAGCTATTTCAATCATCGTCTCATAGGAAATAGGTAAGATGGTCCATTTACATATATTTACAGTGTTCTGTAACAAACATGGCTCATATACAGAAGACTGTAGCTTACAGATTTTTCCCTCTAAAGTATCATCGCAAAAAGAAAGATCATGAGTCTTATTATCATTATCTACATGGGTGCCATATAATTCTGGGCTCCAATAATGTTGAGCGCCAGGCGCACCAATAATCAAAGGCATCACAACAAATTTACACATTATAGTTGATTTAGTAATATTATACATTATTATTTATTTTATTTATTTCAGGTTAGTTATATAGCGCTGTCAATTTACACAGCGCTTTACATATATATTGTACATTTACATCAGTCCCTAACCCTCAAGGGGCGTACAATCTAAGGTCCCTAACTCACATTCATGCATACATATACTAGGGCCAATTTTAGCCAGGATCCAATTCACCTACCAGCATGTCTTTGGAGTGTGGGAGAAAGCTGGAGTACCTGGAGGAAACCCACGCAGGCACAGGGAGAACATGCAAACTCCAGGCAGGTCGTGCTGTGGTTGGGATTCGAACCAACGACCCTAGTACTGCCAGGTGGAAGTGCTAACCATTTAGCCACCCAAGGCAGGTAGTGTCATTATAAATTATCTTGTGAGCATCCAAGTGTATCCACATATCTATGAGGACATTCTTGTTGAACACGGTCCTCCATACTAATTCATTTCCTGTCATCAATGTAGCCTGCATATTAACTTTTTGTTGCTCATACATGGTTTGCAATGTACACACCGTCCAGTTAATAAATCTTGCAACATTAGTGTCAAAACCTTTTGCAAAATTATTTGAAGCATTTGTTAAATGAAGCATCATGTTATCAACTCCAGTAGCTATACTAATTGGATGAAATATAGTAGGCATCCATTTAGCTTGCATAGTTAAAGCATCGTTAATCTTACTCCCAGCAGTATATATTCTATTTGCCAAAGTTTTAATATCAGTTCCAATCAGGGAGCCATAACTCCCAAATAACGTATCATACCATGATCATCTTCTTCGTTTTATACAATTTCTTATAGTCCTTGGAAAGACTATTTTTGTCCTTATTACAGTTTTCTGTGCATGTTGTCCTACTCTCTCGCAAGTGGATGGTAGTGTCTTGATATGGCCGAAGTCTATATGTGATTTATTTTTATTAATAAACACTATGTATTAAAATCACCAATTTCTTCCTTTGAGAGTACTTGCATTAACACACAACATAAAAGTCACGTTCATAAGGTCAAACCGAAACTTCATCTGTGATTGGGTTGTGTTGGCACATTGTTTCGCCAAAGTAAGCCTTTGTTCATGTGGTATTCTGGTAAAATCTGGTCTTTCACAACAGCAACAGCTGATATTAACATCAGAACTCAAATTGGCCCAACCGTGGCCATTGTGCAGTGAATAATCTGGAAGATATCCAGTATCTGTACTTGGTCCTTCCCTTTTAGTCCCATCAAAATAAATGTTAACAATAGAACATTGTTTCTTAGCAGGGCATATGAAAGTTCCTTGAGTCCGATTAATAGTTGAATTTTTCCAAGCCCATACTACCTGATTTTTACTGGTGTCCATAATTCTGAGTCCAGGTGTTCATGCTCCAACCTCTGATCCGACTAACCACACAATACCAAGGATTCCAAGGCTTAAGATAGGTACAGTGTTGCTCTGCGAAAGACAATACAGTATAAATCACTCTCGCAAGTAACAAGCCTCTGACAGATTATCTCGCCATTGACCATATGCATCAGACCCTTGCAACTTGTTTAAAGTGGATTTTAGTATACCATTCATTCGCTCCACCAACACAGCTGCTTGAGGGTAGTAGGGAATGTGGTACACCATGCAATGTTATGCTGCATGGCATAATCTTTTACCTGTTGTCCTGTGAAGTGGGAACCATTGTCTGTCTGAATTTGCAAAGGAGTGCCATAATATTGGGTTATCACCTCTATAGTCCTCAAAGTACTCCATTGAGTAGCAGCATTGCAGGGGAACCCTACTAGATAACCTGAGTAAGTATCTACTGCCGTTCAAATATACTTACATCACCTGCTTGCTGGGAGAGGTCCGATGAAATCCATCTGCCCATATCTGACCTGGCAACTTACCTCTTACAATGTGTCCCATCACTGTGTGTGGGACTTCACTTTTCTGTACATATTGGCATACTGGACACTTAAGGATGATGGATTTAATTATGTCCATAGTTAATGGTATCCCCCTTTCCTGTGCCCACCTGTAAGTGGCCTTTTCTCCAAGATGTCCACTTTTTTGGTGAGCCCAAAGGGCTGTACCCTGCAGCCATGTTTCCTGAATTTCAGCTTCTCTTTCTGCATCGGATGTTTTGGATATGGCTGCAGCAGCGTCTGCTTGAGAATTAAACAAACGTTCTAATGGGTCAAGAGGGACATGAGCATCCATGATAAAAAGTTACGGTCATATTTTGAACAAAACTTTCAATGTCCTGCCACACCTCTTTTCCCCACACTTCCTTACTATGTATCATCCAACCGTTCTTTTTCCAGTTCATCATTCATGTAACTAATCCATTTGCTACTGACCATGAGTGTCAGGGCTCCAGGGTATGACCAGAGGTATGTGAACTGACGCAGGGAAACGCAGGCTTCAGATATGTTATAAACAATATAATTTATTAACACTAACAATACATAAACGCAGTGCAATACTAAAACATAACACAGTGCAAACGAACCAAACCAAACCACCCACAGATAACAATACATACAATGCAAGCGATGTCAGGCAGGCCGGGTCAATAACAATCGGGCAGGTAGGAACAGGAGGAGCAGGCAGAGAGTAGTCAGGTCAGGAGCCGGGTACATCAACTAATGGGCAGGTAGGTACAGGGGGTCAGGCAGAGAATGGTCGGGGTCACAAGCCAGGGATCAAACAGGAGAAGTCAGCAGAGGTCCGGATCAGGCAGGGTCGGCAACGAATCAGTCGGACAGGGACAGGGACAGGGATGCAGGTAACAAGATACAGGGGCCCAGGAAAAACACACACCAAGGCACAGACTGCAGGTCTGGCCATCCCTTAAATACACCTGCATAATCAGCTTCAGGTGTTTGGCTGGCTGCAGGGTTGAGTCTCTGATTGCTGGGAGCACCCGCTGGCCAGCCCTGGTACTTCAGCCCACAAGGCAGGTGAGTCCCACCACTGCTCGCAAGTCCATTCCTGACAGTACCCCCCCCTCAAGGAGCGGCCTCAGGACGCTCCAAACAGTCCTAGCTGGGCAAAATGTTCCACCGCCCGTGTCTGGTAACTGGCGGGATATCAAAGACTGGCACATCGGGCAGGACTCCGGGCAGCGGCACACCGGGCAGGACTCCGGGCAGTGGCACACCGGGCAGGACTCCGGATCACCAGGCGGAGCAGCAGGCACCGGGCCACCAGGCGGAGCGGCGGGCGCCGGGACACCAGGCGGGGCGGCAGGCCCCCAGGCGGGGCGGCGGGCGGCGGCCCCCAGGCGGGGCACCGGGCCCCCAGGCGGAGCGCCGGGCCCCCAAGCGGAGCGCCGGGCCCCCAGGCCCCCAGGCGGGGCGGCGGGCACCGGGCCCCCAGGCGGGGCGCCGGGCCCCCAGGCGGAGCGGCGGGCGCCGGGCCCCAAGGCGGAGCGGCGGGCCCCCAGGTGGAGCGGCGGGCACCGGGTCATCAGGCACGACAACGGGCACTGGGTCACCAGGCATCAGGTCATTTGGCTCACCAGCGGGCACCACATCATCTGGCAAAGCAGTGGGCACCGAGTCACCAGGCACGACAGTGGGCTCCGAGTCAACTGGCATGACCGCGGGCACTGGGTCAGACATTGGATCGCCTGGCCCGACAGCGGGCATCGGGTCACCAGGCATGACAGCGGGCACTGGGTCATCAGGCATTGGATCGTCTGGCTCGACAGCGGGAATCGGGTCACCAGGCATGACAGTGGGCACTGGGTCATCAGGTACCGGATCGTCTGGATCAACAGCGGGCATCAAGTCAACTGGCCTAATGGAATCATCAGGCTGGGTGGAGGCATCAGGCTGGGTGGAGGCATCAGGCTGAATTGTGGGCGCCGAGGCACCAGGCTGCACCACGGAAGGCAGGTTCTCAGATGGGAGGCTGACCGGTTTGGATACTGGCGGGATGGTATTGGTTGGAAAGAACTTTTGCCTTTTCCTGGTTTTAGTTACCGGAGCACTGTAAGTAAGCGCAGGTTTGTAAACGGATGGAGCAGCTGGAGACAGAGAAGAGCTGGAGGATGGAACAGGGGAGGGAACAGTTGCTACAGAGGGCTTCTTTACAGGGTTAAAGGCAGGATAGGTGCAGCGAGTGGGAACAGGGTACTGACATGCGGTAGATAGCAAGGTATACTGGGCTGTAACTGGAGGTGCTGTTGGGAATGCAGGAATAGAGCTTTGAAGAAATAGATTAGAAGCAGGACTGGGTTTTTGCAAGCTGACTGAGGCTGGGTGCAACAAGTAATGACCATGTCTGCAGTATGAGTTGAACAAAGCTCAGCTTACACAAAGCCTGTCTGACCAAAGACTGCACTGCGTTTATACAATCCCTTAATACCTGTGGTGAACATGCAGCATAATGCTCCAAGAAGCAATCCACATCATCCTCTAATAACCATACCAGGGACTCTACCTGGTCTGCACTAAATGGTGGCAAAAAGTCATTCCTGCTTTCAGGGGTACCAGATGAAGCCAACTCTGCACAAACCTGAATCAAAGGTTGCACCTCAGAGAACTCTGTGCCCTGATCTACTAGAACATGAGCGATCCGTATACATTCTAGCAGTTGATCCCGGGTATACTCCTTCAGAGTCTGATAAGCATATTCTCTGTCATCAAAAACCAGCAGCGACAAATACACAACCTCATCAAGATCCATCCTTCTTAGCAACAAGCCAAGATGGCTTCCCTGTGCAGCCACTTCTGGTCAGGATTGGCCTTGGTGTAATGTCAGGGCTCCAGGGTATGACCAGAGGTATGCGGACTGACGCAGGGAAACGCAGGCTTCAGATATGTTATAAACAATATAATTTATTAACACTAACAATACATAAACGCAGTGCAATACTAAAACATAACACAGTGCAAACGAACCAAACCACCCACAGATAACAATACATACAATGCAAGCGACGTCAGGCAGGCCAGGTCAATAACAATCGGGCAGGTAGGAACAGGCAGAGAGTAGTCAGGTCAGGAGCCGGGTACAGCAACTAACGGGCAGGTAGGTACAGGGGGTCAGGCAGAGAATGGTCGGGGTCACAAGCCAGGGATCAAACAGGAGAAGTCAGCAGAGGTCCGGATCAGGCAGGGTCGGCAACGAATCAGTCGGACAGGGACAGGGACAGGGATGCAGGTAACAAGATACAGGGGCCCAGGAAAAACACACACCAAGGCACAGACTGCAGGTCTGGCCATCCCTTAAATACACCTGCATAATCAGCTTCAGGTGTTTGGCTGGCTGCAGGGTTGAGTCTCTGATTGCTGGGAGCACCCGCTGGCCAGCCCTGGTACTGCAGCCCACAAGGCAGGTGAGTCCCACCATTACTGGCAAGTCCATTCCTGACAATGAGTCAGTATATAAATGACACATTCCATTTTGTTCTTGTTTTAATGCCAAAAATACTGCATATAATTCATCATATTGACTGCTCTTACCATCACCTTCTGTAACCAGAGTTTTTGCAATTTAGGATTAAAAGTTACTGATTTCCACTTCCTTTTTCCTGATACATACCTGTCTAATCTATCAGTGAACCAGGTGTGTTCCTGTTCCTTTTCTGTCAACTCAGCATAAGGCCTTCCCCAACTTACTGGTGACTCTTCCACTTGCTGTGGGGGAGAGGTAAGAATACCTTCTATAGGGATTTCTGCTATTTTTTCATGTAAAGAGGCCACTCCCCCCTCTCCTCTCTTGGCTCTTTCTGAAATGTATCATTTCCATTTAATGATACTTTGTTCCTGAGCATGCCCAATTCTGTTTGATTTTGGATTAGACTGTATCCACTGTATAATTGGGATTTTTGGTCTTAGTAGCACTGTGTGACCTATGGCCAACTGTTCAGTATCAACCAGTGCCCAATAACATGCCAACAACTGCTACTTGAGGGGAGTATATTCTTCCCCTGCTTCCAGGAGTTTTTTGTTCCAAAATCCAGAAGGTACTCATTACCTTCCTGTTTCTGCCACAAAGACCAGTTGGCATAATTATGGTGCACTGATGCATGTAGTACTACCTCCCCGTTCTTCATTGGCCACAGATCTACTGCCTGTTGGATAGCCTGTTTGGCCATATCAAAGGCAGTCTGTTGTTCTTCCCCCCAGGTAAACTCATACTTTTTCCTAGTTACCTTGTAAAGGGGGCCTAGCAGTTGACCAAGATGAGGTATGTGTTGTCTCCAAAACCCAAATAGTCCAATATAGGACTGTGTCTCCTGCTTGAATTTTGGTGTTTGAAATTCAAGAATTTTTTTTTTTGTCTTGCTTTGGGCAAGATCTCTCTGTGCCCCTTATTCCACTGTATCCCCAGGAATTCCACTACCTGAGACGAACCTTGTATTTTGGTCGGATGGATTTCCCAGCCTTTGGTCCTCTGGGGCAATCATCCTAATCATCGCTAGATGAAGAATCCCACACATCAGCATCCCACTTATCTGGATTCCAATCAACTGTGGCTGCTGCTTTTGCTGATGGACTTTTCCACGGTTCACCCTTCCCCTTCGTTTCCTATACAGTACTTATTTTGGGCCACTTTTACTGCTACTCTCTCTGCTATATTTTGATAATGTTCTAATTTATCTTTCAACAATTTTTGCCCACATTGCAAAAGAACAATGTTACCTTTTTGTTCTATGGTCTTCTGCTCTAGTTGATGGTAATCCTTCATTACCTGATGTAATTTCTTATGAATCTTCCTGTATGCAGTTAGCAAAATCCAACTGCATCTGTCTAAAGCTACTGCATCACCTGTCTTTGCAGGGACTCCTCGAGTACATGTACAACATCAAGGGGTTCGATACCTTTAAACTTACTATCGAACGATTCTGCCAACCCTGCAATTAACAATTCCTGTGCTAAAATATCATATGGAGCCTCGGTCCAGCCGGGAATCTCCACTTTAACCTCTGTTTTATCCTTATTTTTTCATTTAAACATATTAGGTTTGTTAGGATGCCAGGTATATAAAAATCTCCAAAACCTGGCAATCAGCTAAATGATCAAATTTGGCACGAAGATCCCCCGGCACTTGAGGATCAACCCCCAAAAATCAGTTTTTTGATATCACTTTCTTATTTTAAAATATATAATTTTTTAAAAAAATTTGCAAAATGCCAAATGTCAATATTTTGTACAGAGGTTCCCCTATGCCTGAGGACCAATATGTAAATATTACTTTTTCAAACAACCTTTCTTAATAGGAGGTATACACTTTGGGCATCTATGTTCTTTTCTTAACTGTGGATGAAAAATATCATCCAACAGCGCTGCACACACTTACATATATTCTGAGAGCAAGACCCTGTTGATGTCAGAATAAACAGATTGGTGCTGCAAGTGAATGGCATTTCTGCAAAGAAAACCGCAATGGTTAACTATAAAACAGTAACAATAAAACAGTAACTCAATAAAACAACTATTTGTTTTTATTTTTCACTTTTTTATTTCTTATGGTTTTTTTTTACTTTTTTTTTTTAAAAAAAACTGTAACCTTCAGATGTTAAGGTCTGTCAAAATATGATAGCCAGTTTCCTGACTACCTGACAACTGTCGAGATCCTGTGTATTTATGTGCTCTAAACTGTGCCATGCTGTACTCTTTACTAATACTCCACTAGTGTGTGGTAGCGACAGAAGCAGAAACCAGGTTGGCCAGGACAGGAGGGAGAAAAAAAGCGGGTGTCACGGCTAATTTCTTGTCTGCTACTTTTGGGTTGGGGTACCAGGAATAGCATCAGGAAAATGCCTCTCATGCAGCCGGCTCACTGCATCTGGGTTGTGGGTTTGGGCCAAAGCACCTTCCGGATACAAAAGGACCGTGATGATCTCTTTTTGGAATTTTAGGAAGGATCCATTTCTTCCAGTTGCTTTGTAAAGCAAAAGTGTTGTACAGAGCCAATTGAAATAAATATACAGACACATTTTTGTACCAGTATCTGGCTTTACAGGAAACCAAGTATGGCTTCATCATCTGGTTGTTGAAGTCCATCACTCCCATGCTAAGGTTATAGCCATGGACACTTCTCAACAACACCAGTTGCCATGGAAATTTGGATGGTCGTGCCTGAGTGAATGGAAGACAGGATGAAAATATCCTGTTTGTCCTTCCACTTCACTGTGAGCAATTTATCATTTTTCAAGCAAGCTTTCTCCCCCTTTCTAAGATGGGTATTTACAAGTTATTAGGGGAAGCCCCAGCGATTAGGTTGCATGGTGCCACATGCACCAATTCCAAGACTGTACAAATGTCTAAATAGTTGCATGCTTGTATAACAATTGGCCACGTATAAGTGGTACCCCATATGGACAAAGGGTGACACCAAGTCCCAAACTATCTTGCCACTGCTCCCCATGCAGTCTGGGCATCCGGGGGGCTCCATGTCCCATCTTTTCCCTTGTAAATCCGAAAATTACATGTTGCCTTCTCACAGGTCTTATACATTTTGACCATATATCTGGCACACTTGCTAGGGAGAAATTGTTTGAATAGAAGGCAGACAAAAAAATTGAGGGACTCATCAATGCAGATATTTTGCTGGGGAGTATACACATCTGCAAATTTCTGCTTAAGGTGATTTACAAGGGGCAGAATTTTGTGGAGCCAGTCATATTCAGGGTCACCCCAAGGACGACAGAGTGTGTTATCACTGAAATGCATAAATGGAATTATATTCTCATATCTATGCCTGGCCATGGCAGCAGACAACATGGGCATATGATGAACTGGGTCTGTGGAACACTACAACCGCTATTAATTTTTTTTAGTAATGCCCATCTTGAGGGTTAGGCCCAAAAAACTTTAAATTCGGAAACCGTAATAGGTTTCCATGCAAATGGTCTGGCAAGGTTTGAATTTGGGTTGGCGGCGATAAATTGTTGTGCGTATAAATTGCTTTGATCCACAATCCATACACATCTTCCGTGAAAATCCACTCCAAAAATTCAAGAGAAGTAGTTAAATTTGCTGTTTCCACCTGAATTCCGGGGGGAAGTACAGGTGGTGCAGAATTTGTGGGCTGCCAATCAGGATTTGCAAGCACATCCAGAAGGACACTATGGGCTCTACGTGCCTGTGTTCAAATTCTTGGTGGCTGTGGGACACTACTTGTGCTAGCCACCGCACCAGCTTGTAGTGCACTTATTGAACTCGCCACTTCCCAAAGTGATAGTGCAGTGCTGGTATGAAAAAGACCAAGATATACAAGGTTCCTGGTGTTCGCCAGTTCACCAAAATGTAGAGTAGCATTAGTACTGGCACTCTGTTTCATATGAGAATCATCAATTGTAACACCTCAGCAACCTGGGAACGGGGTCGGATATGCCTGACCTTAGCAGGGTCAAACACTATACTAGCAATGGAGGTTTATTGTGTATGTGAGTGTGTTCCTGGCAATCAAAGGGTTAAATCTGATGACTGATGTAGTGGCAGGCAATCTGACGCTATCTAGGAGGGACGCTAACTGACGTTAATGCTATCTGAAGTCGCCTGTGACACTAATTGTCAGGAAACTAGTGCAGTTTATGCTAATTGTTCTACAGTTAATGCTATTTCTTCTGCAGATAATGCTAATTTTTCTGTAGCTCATGTGAATTCCTCTTCAGCTAAGGCTAATTCTCATGCAGCTAATGCTAATTCTAGTGCAGCTACTGCTCATTCCCATGCAGCTAATGCTTGCGCACATGTACCAGCACACAGGCAAGCCCAGGCTAATATCCAGCATGCACTGACACGTAGGTGCATTTCTATGCACCATCATACATCAGCGCGCACATCTTCCAACATTGGCGCCAAGCTGCCTATTTAAATAAGACCCTGCTGTGTACTAATCACTGGATGCTCTTCAGCTTCCTATGACCCGTGTTCCTGTTTATACTTACTGATCTCCCGTTGCTGACCTAGCTTGCTCTTGACCTTGCTCTGTGGATTCTGGATTCTGACCTCAGCTTACCTTAGTCTACTCTCTGTCTAATCCCCTGGTGCTGACCTTGGCTTGCTACTGGACATTTCTGTGTTTGCTAACCTAATACCAGAAATTCTGAAGGACCCTCTGCACACTGGTATATACCCTTTCAAGCAAACTATGCAACAAATAGGGATATTTGGTTCACACATATTGCAATACATGTTTAAGCTGGCCAACTGCGTCAAAGTAATCCCTCTATGGCCAGTCCTACTCTGCCCTGCCTACGCAAGTGCTACTGTGGACACAATGCTAGCATAGGGGAAAAGACACAATGGGGAGAGCTACAAGGTTCAGGTCTGGCTACTGACCCAACAATACAACAAACAAGAGATCCCTGTGCTCAAATCCATACAGCTAGTGCATGCATTTATCCATCAGGTGCTAAAGGGGTGTAACCACATTAACTCTAGAAATTCTGAAGGACCCTCTGCACACTGGTATATACCCTTTCAAGCAAACTATGCAACAAATAGGGATATTTGGTTCACACATATTGCAATACATGTTTAAGCTGGCCAACTGCGTCAAAGTAATCCCTCTATGGCCAGTCCTACTCTGCCCTGCCTACGCAAGTGCTACTGTGGACACAATGCTAGCATAGGGGAAAAGACACAATGGGGAGAGCTACAAGGTTCAGGTCTGGCTACTGACCCAACAATACAACAAACAAGAGATCCCTGTGCTCAAATCCATACAGCTAGTGCATGCATTTATCCATCAGGTGCTAAAGGGGTGTAACCACATTAACTCTAGAAATTCTGAAGGACCCTCTGCACACTGGTATATACCCTTTCAAGCAAACTATGCAACAAATAGGGATATTTGGTTCACACATATTGCAATACATGTTTAAGCTGGCCAATGGGGAGAGCTACAAGGTTCAGGTCTGGCTACTGCATGCACTAGCTGTTGGGATTTTAGCACAGGGATCTCTTGTTTGTTGTATTGTTGGGTCAGTAGCCAGACCTGAACCTTGTAGCTCTCCCCATTGTGTCTTTTCCCCTATGCTAGCATTGTGTCCACAGTAGCACTTGCGTAGGCAGGGCAGAGTAGGACTGGCCATAGAGGGATTGCTTTGACGCAGTTGGCCAGCTTAAACATGTATTGCAATATGTGTGAACCAAATATCCCTATTTGTTGCATAGTTTGCTTGAAAGGGTATATACCAGTGTGCAGAGGGTCCTTCAGAATTTCTAGAGTTAATGTGGTTACACCCCTTTAGCACCTGATGGATAAATGCATGCACTAGCTGTATGGATTTGAGCACAGGGATCTCTTGTTTGTTGTATTGTTGGGTCAGTAGCCAGACCTGAACCTTGTAGCTCTCCCCATTGTGTCTTTTCCCCTATGCTAGCATTGTGTCCACAGTAGCACTTGCGTAGGCAGGGCAGAGTAGGACTGGCCATAGAGGGATTACTTTGACGCAGTTGGCCAGCTTAAACATGTATTGCAATATGTGTGAACCAAATATCCCTATTTGTTGCATAGTTTGCTTGAAAGGGTATATACCAGTGTGCAGAGGGTCCTTCAGAATTTCTAGAGTTAATGTGGTTACACCCCTTTAGCACCTGATGGATAAATGCATGCACTAGCTGTATGGATTTGAGCACAGGGATCTCTTGTTTCTTGTTTGCTAACCTAATACCGACCCCAGCCCACCTCCTGACCACGCTGCTGTCTCACTGTGTATGACCATGGCTCACCTTGACTACATCCCTGATTGTGGCTGTCACCTGCTATCAAGCTATTGGCACCCACGCTTCTTTCAGCCTTGTACCTCTGTAACCACATTCAGGGGTGCTCGGACCAGAGCCACAAGGGAAGCCCTCTTGTCAACACGACCTTCAACCAAGGTACGTGACACTAATACAGTGATCAGTAATAACATCTTTACACTGTGCTAATGACACTGGTGCTTGGACTCACATGGATCTGCTTTCTTCTCTCTCTGGATCGGAATGTGCTCCAGGTAGAGAAGATTGCATCATTTCCTGTAGCTGTGTAATGTAAACACAGGCAAAGGCTAAGCTCTGATTCGGTACCACCGATTAGCAGATCCAGGCCAAACATCATTGCCCTGAATCTGCTGAGAGATCGGTGCTGTACGGAATCACAGCACCACGGGGCCTTTGCCCGTTAACACGACAGGAACGCGGATCACGTATATATACATGATTTTGCGTAGGGAGTCCACCCTGTAGCAGTAAAACTGCTATAGGGTGGAGTTTAATTGGTTAAGTTAATTCTATGTGGTTATGTCTTCTACTTATATATTCATAAAACATTTTTTTTTATTTTTCTTTTGATTCTTTGTGATTGATTTTCCCTTTTTCTTTTTACTTTTTATGATTATTTTAATGTATATTTTAGTTATATGCACACATATTCTTATATATTACTTCCTATAAATTTTCATATGATTTTTCCTTATATGTTTTTCTTACATTTTTGTTTTCATGCTGTTTATTGTTTCTTTAATTTTTTTGTTTTGATATTACCTGTTTTTGTTCATCCTTTTTCTCATTATTTGTTTCAATATTTTGTTTTCGATCAGTGTTAGATTTTTGTTGTGCCTTAAGTTTGCTATTTGGTAATTGTGTTTTTATTGAACTGATGGTAACAATGTGCGTGGGTCCTGTTTGGATTGCTCTGTGTTTTCTCCCTTGTTTAGGGTTAACAGGTGATTAAGCAGTTTCTACACCTGTGGTTTTAGGAGGTTCATATAAGAGACATAATTGGATGCTGAACTTATGGTATGAATAAGCGCTATGGAACGTGAACTGTGTCAACATCTCTCCTGATTGTTCTCTTATTTTGTGTGCTATGAACTTTGATATATGTTTAAAAAAATATTTAAATAAATCTTCACATCCCAGAGGAGAATGCAGCCATTCTCTTCCATTGTTGCTGTTTTCGAGCTGTTGCTGTTGCTGAGTCGAGCCAGACAAACAGCTCTGCAGTTGGAGTGCTGGGTGAATCCTGCTGCGCAGCCCTAGGGCAGTGTTTCCTTTCTTTGGATCAGGGTAGAATAAGATGTTAAGGAAAGCTGTGGCTTTAGGTTTGTACCTGAATAAGCTTTCCACCTTAGCATGTTTGTCTAATGCATGAGATACTTTGTTTAAACTATTTTGATCATGAGTTGTATGATTTAACTTTAAAATCCACCCCAGATCGCAAAGGATTCTGAAGGTGTATGGAGGTGTCAGGTTTTATATCAATATATCCAGATAGAATGGTGCAGCACTAAATAATAAAACACGGTTAATACACACAATATACTAGTGCAAATTTATACACATGCGTGATGTCACTCTGATGGTGATCTGTAAATATTTAAAAGTTCAATATAATAGTGCGGATCATGGAGAGATCCTAATTCCAGGTGAGTGGACGTCCTGATCCAAGGTGTGATAATAGGTGTAAACCACACAAATAGGTGAAAAACGCACTCACCAGATGTGCGTTTAAAATACACAATATGTAATCCTGTGTCACCAGGCCATAGATCGATCATCAAATCCCGGATCAGTTTACCCATAGATCACCATCCCGGTTCCACAGAAGCAAGGTTATCAGAAACTGCTACCAGGTATCACCACCAGGGTCATGCTTCCTCCAGATGGGCACTGCGAATGATAGCACTCACACAGAGTGCCCAATAAGAGACCACATAGCGTGATACTGCTTAAGGTACCTTTATTCAGGGTTGGATGGTGTGGGGTACATAAAAAGATTTTGAAGAGAAAATTTACTGACCATATGTTCCAGGGTATCCACCAACGGTGGTTAGGTGTCCTGCTGCTGCTGCCCCTCTGATGCGTTTCGTGCGATGCACGTATTCATAGGGTTCAGGGCTAGCAACCAGGACATCTTCTTAGGTGCTGTCAGGAATGGACTGGCCAGCAATAGTGGGACTCAGCTGCCTTATGAGCTGCAGTACCAGGGCTGGCCAGCGGGTGCTCCCAGCAATCAGAGACTCAACCTTGCAGCCAGTCAAACACCTGGAACTAATTATACTGGTGTATTTAAGGGACATTCAGACCTGCAGACTGTGCCTTGGTGTTGTGTTTCTCTTGGGCCCTGTATCCTGTTCCTGCTCTCTGTTCCTGTCTGATTCTCTGCTGACCCTGCTCTGATCCCTGGCTTGTCTGACCATTCTCCTCTGCCTGACCCTCTGTACGACGCTGCCCGCTACCTGCTGAACCTGGCCTGTGACCCCGACCATTCTCCGCTTGCTCCCCCTGTACCTACCTGCCCGACTGATATTGACCCGGCCTGCCTGACGACGCTTGCATTGTATGTACTGTTATCTGTGGGTGGTTGGTTGGTTTGTTTGCACTGTGTTATGTTTTAGTATTGCACTGCGTTTATGTTTGTATGGTTAGTATTAATAAATTACATTGTTTATAACATATCTGAAGTCTGCGTTTCCCTGCGTCAGTCACACACCTCTGGTCATACCCGGGAGCCCTGACAGGTGCTATTTATATCTATGAATGGCAATTTTGCTTAATGCGCCCGCCATTTTGTCGGCTACCGGCGCATGCGCAGATCGTCAGTGCCATCTTCCCCGACCACTGCGCATGCGCGAGTGATCAGCGCCATTTTGTCGTGGATCGCGACACAAGGAGATGGAGAGGAACAACTTAATTGTTCCAAGTCATGCAGCCAAAACCTCCCATAGCACATTTGGAGCTACTATTTAAAACAGGGAAAAAAAACAATCTCCCCTGCAAACCATAATGTGGTGCACATAAGTTGTTTTAAGTTCAAAAGGTGCTTATATATATGATCGTATATTGGTATGCAAGATCCATCCTATTTTGCTTAGAATCAAAACAGTTTAGGTGTCAGGAATCTAGGAATGACCAGAAAAGTGTGGACTGACACAGGGAAACGCAGGTTTCAGGTACAGTATAATAATACAGTTTATTATTAGCCATCCAGATATATATATATATATATATATATATATATATATATATATATATATATATATAAACGCACAGTGAACAAACCAACCTTCCATTAATCTTAGTAGGTGCAGGAACACAGGTGCAGTCAGGGCTGGAGAGGTGGAACGGTCAGGCCGGCCGCAGGGTTCTGTAATGACCGTTTGGTGGTACCTCTAGTGGTCCCCAGGACAGGATTCCCCAGGGCGCGGAGTCTAAGTCCCAGTCTGCTTATTCACCAGGGCCCCTGATGGTGGGGATGGACTTGGAGCAGACAGGAACCAGGTCGCGGCCCCTGAGTACACCTGCTAGTGGTAGAGGGATCCGCCAGAGGTATGTGCAGGTACGGCTGGATCCGCGCAGAATGGATGGATGGCAGAGTAGTTAGCGTGGTCAGACAGGCCAAGTCAGCAACGTGCGGGCAGCAAGGTACCAAAGGAGCAGGAAGAGAATGGTCAAGGTCACAAGCCGGGTTCAGTAACTCACGGGCAGCGCGGTACAGGGGATCAGGCAGAAGGATGGTCAGGCAAGCCAGGGGTTCAACAGGAGACGGTCAGCAGAGGTCAGGATCAAGCCGGGTCAGCAACGAAGCAGGAACACAAGATACCAGGTACAGAGGCTCATGGGAAAACATACACCAAGGCCCAGATCACAGGCCTGGTCATGCCTTAAATACACCTTTCTGCAATCAGCCCCAGGTTTGGCTGATTGCATGTGTGAGCTTCTGGCTGCTGAGAGCACCCGCTGGTCAGCTCTGGTACTGCAGCCCACACGGCAGGTGAGTCCCACCACCAGTGCTGAGTCCATTGCTGAGAGCACCCGCTGGTCAGCTCTGGTACTGCAGCCCACACGGCAGGTGAGTCTCACCACCAGTGCTGAGTCCATTCCTGACATTAGGATTAAATACACCATAAATATTCCCGATAAATTTATAAATATAAATAGCACACAAAGTATATGGTCAGATAAAAATACAAAATATACATAAAATTTGAATTAACAAAGAATGTGTATAAATATATATGGAAACATATGGTCAGAATCTAAAAAATGCAGATTCATATAAACGCATAATAAAAACACATGATAAAATAATGTGATGCTGAATAATAAAACAATTATTCACAATATAATCACAATAAAAACTCTAAAAACCACTTAAAAAGCGATGACGAGGAATAAGTAGTAACGCCAAAACTTTGGCTCAATTTATATGGTGGTAACATATATATAGTTATATTCACAATAGTTTGGTGATTATTCATGAAAAACTCATAAAAACTCAAATAAAGGAATGTGTATATCTATAGAACCAGGAAGGACCCAGTACTGGTTTACTTCCTCCTCATACTATCTATTGTCCAAAAAGCAATTAAGATCGAAATCTATATTCAATCCCCTGGGTTATAAAGAACCTAATTCGTAGATCCACCTCGATTCGAGCTGCGACACTGCCCGCTTTCTATTTGTTCCTCGCCAATGAGCATTTACTATACCTATACCCATAAATCTGAGTGACGAGGGATCGCTTTTATGATGGATCTTATAATGATGTGACAAGGAGTGGTCCTTATACCCCTTTTTAATATTATTGACATGCTCCTTTAATCTGTCTCTGAGGCGTCTAGTAGTGCGCCCAACATATTGAAGGTTGCACGGACATTGGAGCAAGTATACCACAAATCTACTTGTGCAAGTTATAAAATCATCTATATCGTAATGTTTACCCCTCGTTGTAGATGTGAAATAGTTACTCTTATTAGTATGTTTACTGCATCGACAAATGACGCATTTTTTACAGGGGTGAAACCCTTTTAAATTAGTAAACATAATTACATTTTTGGGTGGGTCAACTATATTGGGGGCGATCTTATTTCTAAGTGGTGTCACTTTTCTAAAAATGATTTCCGGTTTCTCCGGCAATAGTGTATTCAATGTCGGATCAGATTTCAAAATCCCCCAGTTTTTATTAATGATGCTCGTAATCTTTTTGTGTTGCAAAGAGTAATTCATAATAAAAGGACATATCTGCTTTGGTTTTTGTTTAGGAATGCTATTTAACATCAGGTTTCTATCTGATTTTCCTATAGTATCAATAGTCTGGTCAAGGGTAGAACCATCATACCCTTTTTCCACAAATTTATCCTTAATGATCATGGCTTGTTTATAATATGTCTCTACATTAGTGCAATTCCGCTTGATTCTCAAAAACTGACCCTTTGGAATATTACGTAACCAAACGGGATGGTGGCAGCTATCTGTTGAAATAAAGCCGTTTCTGTCCGTTGGTTTGAAGTAGGTTTCGGTCATTATTTTACCATTATGGTTTATTAACACCAGATCCAGAAAATTAACACTAATTTGACTGTATTCAAACACGAGCTTAATGTTTAAAGAGTTAAAATTCAAGGTGGTAAAAAAATTTAAAAGGGCCTGTTCTTCACCGTTCCATATGAGGAGGATGTCATCAATGTATCTACGGTAAAAAGAGAGCTCAGGCCAATCTCTTGCGTAGATGACATCCTCCTCCCACCTGGCCATAAACAAATTCGCTAGGCTGGGGGCAAATTTTGCCCCCATGGCCACGCCCTTTTCTTGCAAATAAAAATTGTGGCCAAACAAAAAATAATTCCTCGTCATCGCAAAGTCTAGTAAAGTTAAAATATAGTTCTTATGTAAATCAGACATATACTTAAAATCACAATTATTTAGAAAGAATTCGACAGCCTCCATCCCATCCGAATGCTTTATATTTGTGTACAAAGATGTTACGTCTGCCGTGACTAAAAAAGTGCATTTATTCGTGGCAATATTACTGATATCTTGGAGCACTTGCTTTGTGTCCTTCAGGTAGGCGGGGGTCTTTATGACGAGAGGTTGTAAAAAATGATCGATATACTCACCTACTCGTGAACATAAAGACCCGATACCACTGATTAGAGGCCTCCCTGGGGGATTAATGGGATCCTTATGGATTTTTGGTAGTATGTACATGACCGGAAGTCTGGGTACTGTCAGACAAAGATAAAGTTTTTCTTTCTTACTTAAGATTCCTTCAGTATATCCTTTGTTTATGATGGATGTGAGTTCTTTTTTGTATTCTCTAAGCGGATTTTTTGGTAAAAGAGAGTATATTTCTTTATCGCTCAGAATATTGTACACTTCCTTAATATAGTCGGATTTATTTAGCACCACTACTCCCCCTCCTTTGTCCGCTGGACGTATTACTAAGTCCTTTTTCTCTAATAACGTCTCTACAGCTTTCTTGGCAAAATCTTGTTTATTTACTGGTTTGATTTTCATTTCAAGATCCTTGAACACTGTATCTCTAAAGGCATTAATGTAAGAATTATTTTGAGGAGGAGGGTTAAATAATGACGCATTTCTTAAGTTAGAATTAATACTACCAACATTACCCATATTCTGTGAGGTTGGTTTATTGTGGAAGTATTTTTTCAATGATAATTGTCTAATATACTTCCTAATGTCTATATATGTCTGAAATTTATTCAATGATTTTTTTGGGGCAAATTTTAATCCCTTATTTAAAAGTTGTAATTCCTGATCGGTCAAAGTTGTATTACTTAAATTAAATATTCCTACGTTTTGCGTTTTTTGGAGTTTGTTGACCCTTTTGCCTCCCCTCTTCCCCCTTCCGCGGCACTTCTTTTGCATTCCGAATTTCCCCCTAAAAAATTATTTGGTGTGGGTTGTTTACTCCTTTGTTCTTTATGTTCCCTCTGGTGGTTCAACATTCCCCCAGGAGAATTGTTACTATTATAATATGATGGAGGTCTGGGGCCCATATTGTCTCCATTATGATATGGAGATCTTCCATTTGGGTATCCAGATGGATAGTAATTAGGTTTCAGGCTGTTATTATGTTGGTATTGAGCTGGTCCATGTTGTGATTGACCATAGTATTGTCCCCTTGGGGATTGATCCCTTGGATGCCAATTAAAATTACGTGCCCCAACATCCTCATTTCTTAGCATGTTTAGGGATTCATACCTATTATGAATGGGTACATTATATGCTTGGTTGGCATTGGGTCTAAAACCATTAGAGGATTGTACTCCCTGTCTAGATTGATTTTTATGTTTGCCTGATAGTCTTTGAGGTTTAGGAGTGTGGAAATTAGTATTAGTTCTAGGTGGATTAAGATCCTCCGTTTTAATTTGCCACTTAAATACATGCTGTTCCTGATAATCTTTGTAATTGCGTAAATATTTTTTACATTTTTTTATTCTCTGTTCCTTATCCAGTTTTTCCATATATGACTTGAGTTTATTTGATTCTGTTACATATTCCTCACTATCTTTAAGGGGAGTGAGTTTATCTCTAACCTTGTTTATCTCAGCATCAAGATATTGTAACTTTTTCTTTTTTCTCAAAATTAGGAACTTTAGCATGTCTACTCCTGCTATGTTAAAATATTGGTACCATTCCTCAATACCATTCACATCCTCATGTTCGGGAGGGATACTCCATCTCAAGGATCTAGGGACCATTTCCTCCCTAACATATTTGTCTAAGAAAGAAATGTCCCAAAGAGTCCTAATTTCAGCCGAAGTTAAATTCTGCAAATCTTTTTATGTACCCCACACCAACCAACCCTGAATAGAGGTACCTTAAGCAGTATCACGCTATGTGGTCTCTTATTGGGCACTCTGTGTGAGTGCTATCATTCGCAGTGCCCATCTGGAGGAAGCATGACCCTTGTGGTGATACCTGGTAGCAGTTTCTGATAACCTTGCTTCAGTGGAACCGGGATGGTGATCTATGGGTAAACTGATCCAGGATTTGATGATCGATCTATGGCCTGGTGACGCAGGATTACATATTGCGTATTTTAAACGCACATCTGGTGAGTGCGTTTTTCACCTATTTGTGTGGTTTACACCTATTATCACACCTTGGATCAGGACGTCCACTCATCTGGAATTAGGATCTCTCCATGATCCGCACTATTATAGTGAACTTTTAAATATTTACAGATCACCATCAGAGTGTGTATAAATTCGCACTAGTATATTGTGTGTATTAACTGTGTTTTATTATTTAGCGCTGCACCATTCTATCTGGATATATACGTATTATTGGAGGTTTTCGTTTGGTTACCTTTTCGGTGTATCAGCTGCTCATTAGCTTTGTTGTGTATACATATTTATACACCTCCTTACTATTTTAAAGTAGCGCTCACTATAACATCTTTTACTACATAGGTTTTATATCAAGCCTTTTATCAGGGATAATAGGGGTACGTCCCTGTGTTCCTGCTATATCTATGCTGATTGTTGGAGAAGATGCACAATAGACTCCCGAGGTAGTGTACCCCATTGAGTACAATTTAACCCCTTTGCAGAATACAGTGCATCAATTGACATTTGATACCAGCACCAGTATCCTTGCCCCAAATATTTTAGATAAGGTTTGGACAATTCTTCTATGTCCAGCGCTGTAATGTAATTTGATATAAAATAATTCAAGTCTTTATTTAAGATAAAACCAAATATGTGCAGGCCTTTTCCTCATTAGGTGACTGGAAAACGATAAAAATGCGCACTCACCGACCGCACATTTTAAATGCGCCTGTGTGTAATCTTATCCAGAGGACCAGCCAAGCATGCAGCTCCAGAACACATATGGATCCTCCCTCTCAAGTACTGACATCAACCTTGGGTGTAGTAATACCTCCAGATCCAGAGACCCTCTCGCCCCAAATAATAGGCAGGGATCCCCCTCGTGACTCCAGGCACCCCAAAATCGAAGGTGTAGATCTGCAACCCTCCAATAGGAGAGTCAAGGAAAAAAGGGGAACGCCAATAGTGTGGTAGGTTCAAAACTTTATTGTAGCAACACTCATAAAGCCAGGGTCACATACACATACATACACTATTAACCAGTAAGCGGACAGGTAAGTATGAAAAAATATGTACTAACCCGGCAGTGGTATAGATTGGAGACCACTGGACCTCCTCGTGGTCTCAGTGGTCAGGAAGTCACACTTGCTAATGGCTCCTCCTGAGGCCTTCTGTGCCTCGGGTTCAGGATCCGAACCTTAGCACAAATGGGAATAGGAATAACAACTATAATCAAAATAAAAAGAAAAAGAAAGGTCCTAATTCAGGAAGACAGGGCCCGCTCAACAACCAGGGTATCCCCCTTCAGGACGAAAATATAGGATCTAGAGAGTATTACCCCTATATCCCTGCACATCCAACCAGGGATGGGACGTATAGGAATGGTAATGCTCCAAGGGATAATTATTACCAACACCCGCTTCCTCCAAGGACCCCTCAGAGGCCCATGGGGAATCCACAATACTATCACACCGAGTATTACCCACCACGGAGCCCTAGGGAATATTACTCTAATGGGGGAGCCCGTTCATACCCCCCTCGGGAGTATGGGTATAACAATAACCAGAACTATCATCGGAATGATCACCATAATTACAATCAGAACCGTCCCCATTATCCTAAGCGTCAGGAACATAATAGACCGAGCAACAATTCCGCTAATCAGGGTAACACCAAACCTCCAGTACATCAAAATTCCCAACAACATAATCAAGTTAAGCAGCCTTTTTTAGGGACAGGTCAACCACGAAAAAGGAGAGACATAGAAGGGGAAAGAGAGGAGGAAGGAGAACGAGAGGAAACCCCAAAAAAGAGACGGGTTTGAAAGGTCAGGGAATCTTTAACCTCAGTGGCCTTGAGCTGACTAATGAAGAGCTTGACCTTCTTGATAAAGGGTTAAAATACACCCCTGCCACACGGATGAATAAATTTAATACTTATGTGGATGTGCACAAGTTTATTAGACAATTGTCCCTCAAAAAATATTTTTTTAACAAACCTAGTTTAGGGAACCAGTCTCCCTCGGGTATGATTCACTCCAATTTAAGAAACGCATCCACCTTTAATCCCCCTCCACAATCACATTCTTACTTAAATGTTTTTAAGGAGAAAGTTCTAAGGGATTTGGATGATATGCCTGTAAAACGGGTATACGATAACCCTAGTGACAGGTTGGCCATTAAGACCCTCTTGGAAAAGAGAGATCTTGTGATCAGGCCAGCGGATAAAGGTGGTGGAGTTGTGGTTTGGAATAAGGCCGACTACATGGGGGAAGTCAGTAAATTGTTGGAGGATGATTCCACTTACAGACCTTTACCCAACGATCCCCTTACAGACTATAAAAAGTTGCTCCTAGCCATCATTAAGGGAGGTTATGTTAATGGTATTATAAATAAGAAGGAGAAGGCTTTTCTATGCCCGGTGGCCCCAAAACTTCCTATATTGTACATCCTTCCAAAGGTACACAAGGACCCGGTACACCCTCCAGGCCGACCCATAATTAGTGGGATAGGGTCATTACTATCTAGGATTGGGGAATATATCGACTTCCACCTGCAACCATTGGTTGCTGGGACTCCTTCATACCTTAGAGACACCAAGCAGGTCCTGAATGAAGTTGACACAATAAGCATATCATCTGGTATGTTTCTGGTTACAGCAGACGTCAGTTCTTTATACACCAGCATCAATCATACAGATGGCATGGAGGCTACTGATTTTTATTTAACAAATTACAGCCACTTATCGGGAACACAGAGGCACTTTATTCTGGACCTGTTACATTTTGCCATGCACCATAATTATTTTTGGTACAACCAGACTTTCTACCTGCAGATTAAGGGTGTCTCAATGGGGGCAAAGTTTGCCCCCAGCCTTGCCAATCTCTTCATGTCTAGATGGGAGGAGGATGTCATCTATGCCAGAGATTGGCCTGAACTGGTTTTGTACAAGCGATATATTGATAACATCCTCCTCCTCTGGAATGGAGAGGAAAGTGCACTTAACAACTTTTTCACGACATTGAATAATAACACCTTAAATATTCACCTGACCTATACCTACAGTCGACACCAGATCCATTTTTTGGACCTTACACTTAAGAAAGATAATGGGAGGATAGTAACTGAGTCCTTCTTTAAGGTATCCGACCGTAACAGCTATATCCCTGTGAGTAGCTGTCACCATCCGAATTGGCTTAGTAACATACCGAAGGGACAATTCACTCGGATTAGACGAAATTGCACGGATCTAGGGACGTATTGGTCTCAAGCTAATATCCTCAAAAACAGGTTCCTTGAGAAAGGATATAAAGAACTTGAGCTTGATGAGTCCTTGGCAAAGGTTGCGGGCCTGGACAGAAAGGAGATGCTTTTACATAAACCACAAAGAAAAAATGAGAAAATATGTCCCTTTGTAACAACGTTCTCAGTGCAGTATAAACAGGTAGGAAAACTTATAAAGAAGAACTGGGATATTTTGAAGATGGACCCTGTCCTTTCACAAATATTACCCAACAAGCCTGAGATTATGTTTAGGAGGGCTTCAGCTATGAGAAATCGTATTGCACCAAATGTTGTGAATCCCCCTGTAAAAACTTCTTTCTTCGGGGATATAAAGGGATTTTACCCGTGTAACAGATGTATTATATGCAGGTGTGACAATACCCGTAAAAGGAAAATTGACGGGTTTGTCTCAACATCAACCGGGAAATCCTATGGTATCAAGCAATGTATAACGTGCAATAGCAAATTTGTTGTCTACCTCCTCAGTTGCCCCTGTAACAAGCAGTATGTGGGGCGGACAACCAGGTGCCTGCGGGACCTTCTACGGGAGCACGTGGCCAATATTAGAAAAGGCTACAAGGACCACTCACTATCCAATCACTTCAGACTGTTTCATAATAGTGACCCCACCTCTTTAAAGTTTGTGGGTATAGAGGTGGTGTCACCGCATTGGAGGGGACTTCATAAGACCAGGACAGTCTCGCAGGCGGAGACCCGTTGGGTCTACGAATTACGCACTCTTTTCCCTCATGGACACAATGTGGAGGTGGATATCAATTGCTTCATTGCTAATAGCTAGGACTTAGGTACCTCTCCCATTATTCCAGGAAATAGTGCGGTACAGGTTTTATCCGTGTAGGGTATTTCTGACGGTTTAGATAATTTTATGGCTTATTATTTCTGTCAGACCAGTGTATGTCTTTATGTAGCACCAAAATGGGTCTTTCTGGTCTTGGGTAACACAGAGAGCTACAATATGGTGTAACGGGATATATATATATATCTCTTCGCATTTTAGGACCATCAGTCCGTATTAATTAACTTTTTTACATTAGCCCTTAGTATGGGATTATAGGGCACCAGGATGGTATGACTCAATTTGGGTATCCCAACTCAATAGGGGTGCATCCTTTTATATGCATTTTTTAATGAATTTTTAATGCGTGTTTTAAATGTACATTTCTCATGGTTGATAATTATTTGTATATCTTTATCTATGGGTAACCGATGATTGCCCTATGCCATGGATATTATTAATATTATAAATAGGGGTGCTGGCGCTTATAGCACCTTATTGGTGCGTTTTCATATACTTTGTATTGGAACAAGGGACTCTAAGTTAGGTCTCTTTGTTGGTGGAGGGGATATCCATATACCTCTTTAATAGGGCTTAAGTATGGGCCTGTTTCCCCTTTTTTAGGCAGCAGCTGGTAATTTGTACTATCTCTCCCTATTTTTTGGCAGCAGCTGTTCATCTGTATGAGCTTGCTGATGATCCATGGCAATATGGCGGCGATCGGGCGGCGCATGCGCAGTTCGATACTGCACAGCCGCGATCCACGGCAAAATGGCGGCTATTCGCGCATGCGCAGTACCGCTTTTCGGACTTAGGACGATAGAGCGGGATTTTCGCGCATGCGCGAACCGCGTTTAAATAGGAAGTCTTGCTGTCACACTGCTAGTGGCGTCCATCCTCTGATGAAGTGCATTTGGCACGAAAGGCCTCAGGAGGAGCCATTAGCAAGTGTGACTTCCTGACCACTGAGACCACGAGGAGGTCCAGTGGTCTCCAATCTATACCACTGCCGGGTTAGTACATATTTTTTCATACTTACCTGTCCGCTTACTGGTTAATAGTGTATGTATGTGTATGTGACCCTGGCTTTATGAGTGTTGCTACAATAAAGTTTTGAACCTACCACACTATTGGCGTTACCCTTTTTTCCTTGACTCTCCTATTGGAGGGTTGCAGATCTACACCTTCGATTTTGGGGTGCCTGGAGTCATGAGGGGGATCCCTGCCTATTATTTGGGGCCAGAGGGTCTCTGGATCTGGAGGTATTACTACACCCAAGGTTGATGTCAGTACTTGAGAGGGAGGATCCATATGTGTTCTGGAGCTGCATGCTTGGCTGGTCCTCTGGATAAGATTACACACAGGCGCATTTAAAATGTGCGGTCGGTGAGTGCGCATTTTTATCGTTTTCCAGTCACCTAATGAGGAAAAGGCCTGCACATATTTGGTTTTATCTTAAATAAAGACTTGAATTATTTTATATCAAATTACATTACAGCGCTGCACTATATATATACAGTTGTGTCCAAAATTATTCAACCCCCACTGAAATTGAGTGTTTTGGCCAGTTTGACATTGCTTTTGATCATTCAGTCATCTTGCTTACATTTACATTAAAGAGGCACTTGTAGGTCAGACAAATATAACATAACAGTTATAATGAAATAACCACAAATGTCTTTTCTGTGCTCACAGCATTATCAGTTTTATTCAACCCCCAAGTGACATTCAATCTTAGTACTTAGTACAGCATCCTTTTACAGTTATAACAGCTTTTAAACGTGAAGCATAGCTTGACACAAGTGTCTTGCAGCGATCTACGGGTATCTTCGCCCATTCTTCATGGGCAAAGGCCTCCAGTTCAGTCACATTCTTAGGCTTGCGCACTGCAACTGCTTTCTTTAAGTCCCACCAGAGGTTCTCAATCGGATTTAAGTCTGGTGACTGCGATGGCCACTCCAAAATGTTCCAGCCTTTCCTCTGCAACCATGCTCTAGTGGACTTGGAGGTATGCTTGGGATCATTGTCCTGTTGAAAGGTCCAACGTCTCCCAAGCCTCAGGTGTGTGACGGACTGCATCACGTTTCCATCCAATATCTCCTGGTACTGAAGAGAATTCATGGTACCTTGCACACGCTGAAGCTTCCCTGTACCTGCAGAAGCAAAACAGCCCCAAAGCATGATTGACCCTCCACCATGCTTCACAGTAGGCAAGGTGTTCTTTTCATCATAGGCCTTGTTCTTCCTCCTCCAAACATAGCGTTGATCCATGGGCCCAAACAGTTCTAATTTTGTTTCATCAGTCCACAGAACACTATCCCACAACTTTTGTGGTTTGTCCACATGGCTTTTGGCATACTGCAGTCGACTCTTCTTATTCTTTGGAGACAGCAAGGGGGTACGCCTGGGAGTTCTGGCACGGAGGCCTTCATTACGCAGTGTGCGTCTTATTGTCTGGGCTGAAACTTCTGTACCCACATCTGACAAATCTTTTCTCAGTTCCTCAGCAGTCACACGGGGACTTCTCTCCACTCTACGCTTCAGGTAGCGCACAGCAGTCGAAGTCAGCATCTTCTTTCTGCCACGACCAGGTAGCGTTTCAACAGTGCCCTTTGCCTTGAATTTGCGAATGATGCTTCCTAAGGTGTCTCTTGGTATGTTTAACATCTTTGCAATCTTCTTATAGCCATTGCCCTTCCTGTGAAGAGAAATCACCTCTTCTCTTGTCTTCCTGGACCATTCTCTTGCCTTCACCATGTTTGTAACCACACCAGTAAATGTCTAGAAGGAGCTGAGTATCACAGTCATTTTAAAGCTGCCTAATTGGTGCTTATTATGCTTGATTGCTGCTCGGTGACATCCACAGGTGTTTTCAATACCTGATGGAAAGCACCTGTATGAACCTCTGTTCTTCAGAGTGGTAGTCTTTAAGGGGTTGAATAATTGTGGCAATGAAGAAACCACATAAGAACCATTTACTACTGTATTACATAAACAATTGATGTCATTTTAGTTGCATTTGGGTAGTTACAACGTCCTTGTAGGATTTGATTCTGAATACAATTCCAAATGTACACTATAGTCCCTAAACCCCTTTACAGCATTGGGGGTTGAATAATTTTGGACACAACTGTATATACTATATTTCTGTTATGAGGTCCGATAATTCCTTGAAGTGTTCTAGCTGCTGATTTCTCTGAGCGCTCGCTATATATCTACTATTTAAATTCTTCTATGTCCGTCTGTCAGGGAATGAGAAGATTGCCACGGCGATCGAATCTGCACATGCGTAGACTCCTGACAAAACATGCAGGCGGGCACTAGGACCCAGGCGCGCCTATCACCAATGACGGTGCCAGGCAAGCACTAGGACTCCTGCTAGGAGTGCCTGTCGGGAGTCGGGCGGGCTATTTAAACTCGACTCTTGCAATGCTCAATTGCCGTATGGTCTTATTTGTGTTCCTGAGTTCCTGAGAGTAGATTGTTTGTTGCTGACCCTGCCTGACGCTGATTTGCTGTCCGTCTCCTGTTCTGATCCCTGGCTTTATCTGACCTTTCTCCTGCTTAACCCCGCACGTTCTGACCTGTTGACCTATTTATCCCTCTGCCTGCTGATTCCGTACTACACCGCCACCACTGTTACTGACCCAGCCTGCCCGATGCTGCTCTAGTTACCTCCTCACATCAGACTCTTACCCGATATACACCTTCTACGGTGCCTCTACCACAGCTGGGTGAACCCAGGGGCCGCGACCTGGTCTCGGCCTGCTCAAAGTCCATCCCCACCATCAGGGGCCCTGGTGAACAAGCAGGTCGGAGCTTAGATTCCGTGTCTTGGGGGATTCCGATCTGTGGCGTGCTAGAGGCTACCGCGGTTGGATTCCTGACAGAACCATATGGCCATGTCAGAGTCTGGAGGAGGACCTTCACCCTGGGAAGGGATGTGCCAACATCTGGCAGCACTCACACAGGCAGTGAAGACCCTGGAAGAGGGATACAAGCACCTGGAGGGACAGGTCCAGAGCCTGGCCGCTCCAGCACCCACAACTCCAGGCCCAGTGGGTACGCCTCTGGCCACGGGTGCAGCGGGGTCTGCAGTTGGAGCAGCATTTACCATCCCTCTGCCAGAGCCAAGAGTACTGACCCCTGAGCGGTTCAGTGGGGACCGAGGGAAGTTCAGGGCCTTCCAAAATTCCTGCCAGTTGTACTTTGACCTGCAACCCCAGACCTTCTCTTCCAAATCAGTGAAGGTAGGATTTGTCATATCCTTGCTGCAGGGTTGGCCCCAGGGATGGGCTCATCGCTTGATGGAGGCCCACCACCCACATTTAAGTACTGTCGCCACATTCTTTAAGGTGATGGCACAATTGTACGATGACCCTCATCGAGCCGCCTCGGCCGAGGCAGCTCTCTACTCATTACAACAGGGACGCCGGGCAGCGGAGGACTATGCCACTGAGTTCAGGCAATGGAGTGGAGAAACACAGTGGAATGATGCAGCTTTATGCCACCAGTTCCAGTTGGGACTGTCAGAACCACTGAAGGACGAGTTGGCGAGAGCAGGAATTCCAGACTCCTTGGAAGGTATAATCGATCGGGCCATACAGATCAATCGCCGACTGCAGGAAAGGAGACAGGAGAGGTCCAGCCAGGGGCAGAGAACTTCATGGATGATGCCTAGAGTACCTGTCATGCCAAGGGTCAGTGTCGGCAGTCGGAGCCCAGTGCTGTCCAAGGGGGCCGAGCCAAAGCCACTCAGCCTGATGCGGCCTACTGTCTCTACTGAGGAACGACAGAGGCATTGAGCCAATAACCTGTGTCTTTACTGCGGAGCAGCGGGTCATATGGTGCATTCCTGTCCAGAGAAAGACTGTAAGTTCTCTGCTTTTTCTTCTAATATATCTGCTGTGTGTGCAGGCAACCCCACTCACTTGGCTGTACTTGTGTCTTTTCAGCTCCCCGGAGGAAGCACACAGGTGATGGCTATCATTGATTCCTGGTCCTGTAGTTGCTTTGTCGACCTCGGTTTTGCTACCCAGTACCAGATACCGTTGCTCACCAAAGAACACAGGGTGAATATTTTTCTGGTGGATGGGTCTCGGATAAAATCGGGGAGACCACGGTGGCGAGTTATCACCAGGGGTTTCTCCGCCTGGAAGCCATCGCGTCCCCCCTATTTCCAGTTATTTTGGGGCTCCCTTGGCTATGAGCTCACGACCCCCAAATTGACTGGAAGACCGGGTTGGTCCAGTTCCACTCACAATACTGTCTGGAACATTGTCTACCTAGGGCATCACTAGATATCCCAGCCTTGTTAATTGTAAGTCCTGATGCCGAGTTAGCTCAAATGGTACCTGCAGCTTACCACCAATTCCTGGATGTGTTTAGTCCACGGGGGGCAGAGGTTCTTCCCCCACATCGGGCCTATGATTGCCCCATCGATCTGCTCCCGGGCTCCGAGATTCCTTTCGGACAAATTTTCCCGTTATCTGAGCGGGAACTAGGGGCCTTAAGAGAATATATAGACGAGAGCCTCCGGAAGGGATTTATCCGCCCTTCCACATCCCCAGCCGGGGCAGGGATTTTCTTTGTTGAAAAGAAGGACGGATCCCTGAGACCGTGTGTTGATTACAGGGACCTCAATAAGAACCGCTACACCCTTCCTTTGGTCCCAGAATTGTTTCAGAGGTTGAGGACGGCATCCATCTTCTCCATGTTGGACCTCAGGGGTGCCTATAACTTGGTTCGGATACGTGAGGGGGTTGAGTGGAAAACGGCGTTTCGCAGTCGGTTCGGACATTTTGAATGTCTTGTCATGACTTTTGGGCTATGTAATGCACCGGCCACCTTCCAGCACTTTGTCAATGACATTTTAAGGGACTTTCTGGATATCTTTGTCATTGTCTACTTGGACGATATCCTGATATTTTCCTCATCCCTGGAAGCACATCGGGGACATGTTAAGAGTGTGCTGGAACGCCTCCGTCAGCATGGCCTTTATGCGAAAGCTGAGAAATGCTGCTTTGAACAGGAAAGCATTTCATTTCTTGGTTTAATAATCTCCACTATGGGGATCGCTATGGACCCACAAAACATCTCGGCCATCCCCCACGGATAAGAAGGGAGTTCAGAGATTTATTGGGTTCGCCAATTTTTAGAGAAAATTCATAAAGAACTTCTCAGGCCTGGTAGCGCCCATTACCCAGCTCACCAAGGTAGGAGTTCGTTTCCAATGGACTCCAGCTGCACAGGCAGCTTTTGACGCATTGAAAACGCTATTCACAACGACTCCCATTCTGAGCCACCCTGACGCATCCCTACCCTACATACTAGAGATAGACGCATCGGAAGTGGCTGTAGGGGCAGTATTGTCACAGAGGGTGGGGGCCAAGGAGCTAATGCATCCAGTGGGTTTTTTCTCCAGGAAGCTATCCCCGTCTGAAAGGAACTACAATATTGGGGATAGGGAGTTACTGGCCATTAAGACAGCTCTGGAGGAATGGCGATATCTGCTAGAGGGAGCCCTACACCCCATTCTGGTCTATAATGACCACAAAAACCTGGAGTATTTAAAAACAGCCAAACGCCTCCATCCACGCCAGGCCAGATGGGCACTGTTTTTCGCGAGATTTAGTCTTCACATAACGTATCGTCCTGGGTCAAAGAACACTAAGCCTGATGCCCTTTCTCGGATGTTTGAGGATCCTAGGAAACGCCCCAGCCAGACACCATTCTGCCGGCAGGTAGCTTTCTATTGCTACAGTCAGAACTACTGTCTAAATTGCAGGCTGCCTCCAACCGGGTTCCTGACCTGCCTGGGGTCTCCCTGCTGAACAAGGAGGGTCTTTTTTGGAGGGGGGAACAGGTCGTGGTACCCAGGGAGGTCCAATCCTTGGTGTTGGGGTTTTGTCATAATAAGACATTAGATCTGACACGACGTACATTTTGGTGGCCAAACATAGCCAAGGACTGTGAAGCATATGTGAAATCTTGCCCTGTCTGTAACCGAAACAAACCCACCTAGCTGCTCTAGTTACCTCCTCACATCAGACTCTTACCCGCTATACACCTTCTACGGTGCCTCTACCACAGCTGGGTGAACCCAGGGGCCGCGAACTGGTCTCGGCCTGCTCCAAGTCCATCCCCACCATCAGGGGCTCTGGTGAACAAGCAGGTCGGAGCTTAGATTCTGCATCTTGGGGTATTCCGGTCTGTGGAGTGCTAGAGGCTACCGCGGTTGGATTCCTGACACCGTCTTATATGAGCCTTCTTTATGCCAGCACTGTTGTCTCATTCTGTCCGGTTTCCCTTGACATAACACTCCTTCCTTTCTCCAGCACCCATCAATGTCTATCATCTAAGGTTATCTTGACTCATAAAAATCAGATCACACTGTACTCTGGGGAGTGACACGATATAGTCTGATAGGATTGTACCCAAACTGACTATGGTATACAGTATGCATGATATTCAAGCCCTGCAACCAGAATCAAGGATGAAACAGTGCAAGTCAGGTTTTAACAAGGAACAAACTAAGTCATATACCAATCCATATGACTCCTAGCAAACTTGGACACTACCCTTAATTGCTTGTTTTTGTAAATTAAGTGGAAACTGTTCCACTGAAAATGAGGCAATCATTACTCTGAAATCCTGGGACAATTCTGATTGTATCTGGGTGCAAAACAGTGAAAGCTTTCTCCCTGTACCTTGGATAGTCTGTAGGCAGGTGCAGCCTGTTTTCTCCACTGTAGGTGGTGCCCAACCTTAGTGGTACCACAGCTGGAGTGGAAGTCAAAGGAAACATGGTTTCTCTATGGTTTCCTGGGTCTTGAAAACAGCGTTATGGTTGGCTATGCCCCATCCGGGTAACCCCCGGTGGCTATCTTGGGTCAGCAGAGCCTTTCCTAAGTCCCTGCTCCCAGATTTTAGTGTGCCTTTGCAAAGTTGGTGGAGTAGGGAGAGAGACCCCACCTGTCAGGGAAAATGATTAGCAACAGGGAAAGGTTCCAGACAAGAAGGGACAGATTAGGGACTCTCCAACTTGCAAGGAAGCCTGGCCGCACTCTGCGCCTCTGAACACACATCTCCTCCCACTGTATTTCTGCATTTGAACGGAACTGAGAGTGTTTCCCTAGTGGTGCTCTCCCGCCTAGGGTGTTTGTAGTTTGGCATCTTCTTTAACTGGTTGCCGACCAGCCACAGTATATATACGTGATTTTGCATTTCGGGTAGGGGGCACGCGTGAGGCTTGCGACCGCCCTACCCACGCCGCTGATCACAGCCGCGGGTGTCAATCACCGGGTCCCAGCCGGTGATTACCTGCCGGAGCCCGGCAATTACCAGCAATCACTGACAGGGAGGACGGCTGCTGTGTTTACACTGCAGCTCTCCTCCCTGTCAGTTTTCAGCACACTGTTCCGGATTGCTGAGTTCAGCTTTCCAGATCAGTGTTTAACAGTACACACCACCCGCCCCCTAGTAAAACACTCCCCTCACACAGTTAACCCTTTGATTGCCTCTTGGGGTCAGGCATGACAGGCAATAGCGTGGCTGGGTTCAACACATTACACCTTTTAATTGTTATAATACTTGGCGTAAGTAATGCCAGCTCATACCTGGTCAATCTTGCAGCAGACAAGTGTTTAGTATTGATATGATTCAACACCCGTTCTACTGCATGAGGGACTATCAAAATAAAAGTGTTTCCTAACACTATTTCAGAAGTTTTTTCCACCATCACTGCTGCTGCGGCTTTTACACATGGTGCTGCTGCACAAATAACAGGATCCAGTGGTTGAGAATAATATCCTACTGGTTTGTATTTATCTCCATGTTTTTGTGTTAACAATCCAAATGCTTGATCGTTTGCCTCATGACAAAACAGATAATAATCTTTCTTGTAATCAGGAAAAGCCAAACATGGACTTGTCATAAAAGCTCTTTTCAATGTTTCTACCGCTTGTTTCTGTTCCTCTGTCAACTCAAAATGTGTGACATTACTAGATGTCAGTGCATATAAAGGCTGGGCAATCTGTAACATGTTTTAACCTACAAGACCCAAAAATGCCTTCTGATTCTTTGATAAGGGGTGTGCCTGTATTACAGCCTTCTTTTCTGATGTTAAATGTTTATACCCCTTAAAGATACAATGTCCCAGGAACAATGTCCTTTTTCCTGGCACCATTGTAACTTTTCTTTTGAGATTTTACACCCTTGTCCTGCCAAGAATTGTAACAAACTCAGAGATGATCTTTCACAATTCTCAAAAGTATCGGCACATAAGCAGAGATCATCTACATATTGGAGCAAGGTATATCCTGGGGGTATCTGCCACTGATCTAACACCTGTTTTAGTGCTTGATTAAACACACTAGGTGAGATGGATAATCCTTGGGGGAGTCTCTTCCAGGTATAAGCTTGATTTTCAAATTGGAGGGCAAAAAGATATGTACATGACTCCTCCAATCTCACTGAAAAATATGCATTTGCAATGTCTATCACTGTGAAACATGTTGCTTCAGTAGGGATATCAGAGAGCATTGTATTTGGATTTGGTACTAAAGGGACACTCTGTTTTATCGCCTTATTTATTGCTCTCAAATATTGTACCATTCTATATTTAACAAGTGCATTACGGTCTGAAGGTTTCTTTTTTACTGGGTACAGTGGTGTGTTGCAAGGAGAATTTTCTCTCTCTAACACTCCTTTTTCCCTAGTCATCTTCTAGGACAGCTTCACATGAGAGATAGGCTCCTCCCAGGAAACACCCCTTCCACCTTCTTTTCCTACAAGTAGCCTCTCTCCCCCGGGGACCCTCAGTACTAGTGTTTCCTCCGGACCAGGAAGAACTGCTCCTGTTTTGTTTTTTTTTTTACGGTCTTCTGGCGGGGTACAGAGGCCTCCTGGATGGGGCTACCCCCCTAGGTTTAAGCAAGACAGGGGCCTTGTGGGGTGGCCTCTCCAGCGTTCCCTTCAAGTCCCACCCTTCCTCTAGGGGTTGGGGGGACTGCAACTTTCTATCGGTCCAGCAGGGCTCTCCATGGGTGGGGCCCCGCTCCACTGGCTTATCAGGAGAGCCCGCTACCCTGTGTGCAGGAAGCCTACCTTTTTCTGCTCCACGCCGACATCCTGGCGTGGAGGCGCAGGCGGATGACGTCACTGCCGGGATCGTCACTTCCGGTCGGCGGGACCCGCTAGCGTCATTTCTAGCGCTCACACAGGAAGAGGCTCCGTCGCCATTTTGTCTATGGGCAGAAGGCCTCAATGTCGCCCACGCCATGGCCGCTTCAGCCACCACGGCCGTGATGGGAAGCCAGTGTGCGGGGACCTGAGGGAGGAGGTGGAGCCCTACTACCCTTGAAAGTCAGCCGCGCCAAGGGAGGAAAGCGCGTTGGCATGGAGGCAGATTTGTCGGAGCTGGGGGAGGTCAGCTGTAAGGTAGGAGCCTGCGGGCTGCCATACCCCCCCCCCCTATATGTCACTCTCTCTATGCCTTTTGCTGCCCTGGATCCTAGGGGGGTTAGCCCTCCCTCTCTTCAGCACCTAGGGGGTCTTTTTCTGGGGACAATAGTGAGCGCACTTAGGGGGTGTCCTTAGGGCCCTAACTTTACAGCAAGCTTACACCTTGTGTCTCCCTGTCGCTAGATGGGCCCATAGGAGGAAGAGAGGAGAGACAAGGAGGTTCCCAGTGAAGCCAAGAGGAAATGCGCTACCTGCAAAAGGAGGCTTTCTAGCGCTTGGAAAAAACAGCTATGCCAGGGGTGCATTGACAGGCTGATTAAAAAAGAGTCAGGGTCGCTCTTTAAGATTTTCTGCAAAATATGACTCAGGAAATGTCTAAAACCTTTCAAAATTTTAGGGAACAAATGCAGGAACCGGGCCTGGACGAGCCCCAACCAGGCACCTCAGGCATTTCCCTGCCAGCTAAGAAGAGGAGACAGGACACGGGGGCCGTTACGGTCCAAGAGGACGAACCATCTGATACTTCCGACTCGGAGGAAGGCGAGACGGAAGAACAGGACCACAGGTCACAGAGGTTCCTTTTTCCGGTAGAGGAAACAGAAGGTCTCCTCAAGATAATCTACAATACCCTGGACAACCAGATCTCTCTCGACACGACCGACTTTACGCGGGGCTACAAAAGAAAAGCGGCTGCACATTCCCGGTCCACTTCACCCTATGGTCTACCATAAAGTGGGAATGGGAAGAGCCAGAAAGGAAGGCTTTTTTTCCTAAAAATCGGAAAAAGCGTTTCCTTTTTAAGGACAAAGACGTGTCAGTATGGGAGTCCTGCCCGAAACCAGATGCCCCACTTTCGAAGATTTCTAAATCCTATCGTTTGAAGACGGAGGCTCTTTAAATGATCCAATGGACCGCAAGGCAGACACCTTTCTTAAAAGGGCATGGGAAGCGGCTGCGGTAAATTTTAAACCAGCAATAGCAACTACCTGCATTTCCAGGACCCTGGACGTATGGCTGGGTCAGCTTCGCTCTCATCTGGAACATGGTACGCCGGTGGAAAAAATTCTCAAGTCACTACCAGTCTTGGAGAAAGCAGTGGCCTTCATCGCAGATGCATCAGCTGAGACAATCAAGTATACAGCAAGATCAATGGCGCTCATAAATTCTGGCCATAGAGCAATCTGGTTGAAATTCTGGCAGGGGGATGTCGCCTCCAAGTCCAGGCTTTGCGGTTGGACCTCCAAAATGGGAATGGAGAAGGGAGGCTTCCTCTTCAACCCCAACCAGGTAAAATCCAAAGCTCAGCCTAAGTGACTGGTGAAGCCAAGTGGGAGGAAGACTGGGACACTTCCACGCACAATGGCTGAAGACTACCCAGAACACATTCATCCTAGACACAATTCGCAATGGCTACAAGATAGAGTTTTCAAGACTCTCCCCTCAGAGGTTTTTCACGACCTCCTTACCAAGAGACTAGGAAAAGGTGGATGCACTGGTGAACCTCCTGGAAGAGATGCTCCAACAGAATGTAATCTGTATGCTGGAGGAGGAAGAAAGGGAAAGCGGATTCTACTCCCATTTTTTCCTAAGAAGAAAGGCGTCTGGAAGTTACAGAATGATACTCAACCTGAAGAAGGTGAACGAATTTGTAAAACCCAAGAAGTTCCGCATGGAAACAATACACACGGTGAAGGAACTCCTTCCGCAGAGAGCATTTATGGCATCCATAGACCTAAAGGACGCATACCTTCACGTCCCGATAAGGGAAGAATCGAGGAAGTTTCTAAGATTCGCACTAAAAGGCAAACAAAGAAAGATCCTATTCCAATTCAATGCACTCCCTTTTGGTCTATCTTCAGCTCCAAGAATATTCACAAAGATCCTAGCGGAACCTCTGCAAGCCCTGAGGTTACAGGAGATAAACATCATCCCCTATCTGGACGACCTGCTCTTATTTTCAGACACGGGAAGAGGCCTGAAGTCCCACGTAGAGCAAACAATATCCTTCCTGGAAAACCTAGGATGGATAATAAACACAGAGAAATCACAGCTAGTCCCTTCCAGGAGGATCACGTATTTGGGATACATTTTGGACTCCACAAATACTTTCTTATACCTGACCGCAGAAAAAGCGCTGAAGCTACAACAAGACATGGAAACCTTCCGGGGGATGGCGATCTGCACAGTCAGAAACGCCATGAAACTTGTCAGGCACATGACAGCCTCCATACTGGGGATACCATGGGCACAACTACACTCCAGAACGATGCAGAACCACGTCCTCTCCCGCTGGGATGGCAGCCAAGCATCCCTAGATTCCAGCATCCGCCTCCCGCACAAAGTGAGAGAATCACTAGAATGGTGGGGGAACATACACACATTAAAGGCGGGAAGGAAGTGGAAACAAGTCAACCCAGTAAGAATCACCACAGATGCAAGCATGTGGGGGTGGGGCACGCACATGGAGGGTTGCCTGACCCAGGGCAAGTGGGATCTGGAGATCTCAAGGAGATCATCAAATTTCAAGAATTATTGGCAACTTTCAGAGCTCTCACTGCCTTTCAGAAGAAGATCGAGGGGAAAGAGGTTCAGATCCTGTCCGACAACACAACGGCGGTTGCATACTTGAACAGGCAAGGAGCTAGCAGAAATCCTCCTGAGTTGGGCAGAAAGGAATCTAAAATCCATCACAACATTACATCTGAAAGGAGACCTAAATCAGCTGGCAGACCAGTTGAGCCGGGGTGAAGTCAACCAGTCAGAATGGTGCCTCAGCCGCACAACGTTCGACAAAATCTGTACTCCCTCCATAGACCTCTTCACCAACAGGAAGAACACAAAACTAAAGAAGTACGTCTGCCTGCAAAAGGACCCCAGGAGCGCGGGGACAGATGCACTAGCCCAACAATGGGAGGGAGATCTCCTCTACGCTTTCCCACCGTTCAGATTGCTACCCAGAGTGATATGGAAGATACAATCATCCCAAGCAAGAGTCATCCTGATTGCTCCATTCTTGCCCAAAAGATCATGGTTCTCCCTGTTGAAGAAGCTGAGCCTAACAGACCCGTGGATGATACCGCCCCCGCACAATTTACTCACACAAGGGGTAATGGTACACCCACACCTGGAAAAACTATCCCAAACAGCTTGGCTTCTGAGCGGAACAGGCTAGCTGGAAAAGGGTTATCAGAAAAAGTAGTCACCTCAGTGCAATCAGTGAAGCCACAATTAGGGGGGCTCACAGAGAAGGTATCCTTTTTGCGCCAGAACCTCCAAAAGATTAGAGAATGCACAACTGCGGCTGAAAGTCGAATCAGTGAACTGGAAGATCAAATGCCCCCACTGGTGGCTGAAACCCGTGCTACGACTGTCCAATTACATGTCATCATGGATGACATTGAAAACAGATTGCGGCGTAACAATGTCCACATAGATGGTCTGCCAGAACAAGTAGAAGGCAGATACCCAACTACCTTCATTGAAACATGGCTGTTGGACATTTTTGGTATACGCTGTGGAAAGAGCTCATCATGTTCCTGCTAGAGCTATTCTGGGAGACACCCCCAGATCTATCCTGGCACGCTTGCTACATTATAAGGACAGAGAAATCATTCTACGACTAGCCAGGGAGAGGGCACTGTAGAAATTATGTAGCTTAAAACAGACGTCTCATATCTTTCATAATGACAGCAAAAGTCATTTAGAAGTAATTTTAACTTCACGTGTGAATGAAGCTTTGGAAAACAGGTGTTAAAGATGAACCATGGTATATTCATGTCTAAGAGGTCAGCAGGTCATAAGCTTAGTTTTAAGAATAGCAATTGGAATGTAAAAAGATATTGGTATGCAGTAGAACAAAGAAAGGATATGTCTTTTATAAAGAAAATCATGTCTAATCCATAATATAGTTAGTTGGATAATTATTTCATATAATCAATTTATTAGTTAGGAATAGTGTGTGATAAGTTTAGTATCAATTATTGTTGGTTATATCTATGCATTTATGTGACCATTATCCTTTCTAAAGATATGTGAAGCCATTATATCAGATGACAGTATCATATATTTCTGTCTTCTAAGAGGTTTTCAAATAACGTCATACTAAGTATAGTTTAGAAGGTTTACATATATGGACACTAAGAGTATATGTTTAGAAGAAGCACAAATAAGGGTTTTACTTATTTAGCTCACACTGAATTAGGAAATAACTGTTTAGTGGGTTGGTCTGGTAAAATATATATAACATGTGCCTTAGAGATAGAGAGACACATACACTCACTCACACTCATACATCAAGACATTATACAGCTGACACGCACTGACATATTTGTCTCCTGGTAAGGCCTGCAAAGCCTTGATACACCTGTTGTCTTCCTTGCCGAGACTGAAACACTTGTCATAGAACAGACAAGAGATTAGACATTTCTCCAAAGCTTATTTCTTTTTCCATAATCTACAACTTTTGTTATATTTTACTCTGTATTTTATTTTATCTTTTGTATTCATTTTTGATGCCAAGTGTGCATTAAATAAAAGTCACACTGTTTTAAGTCAGCCTGGCACTAGAACAATTTGCCTCAAACGCCTAAAGACAGACACTTAAATAATATAAGTGTCACGATATTTAACATTTGGCTAAGCCAGCCTCCGCCACCGTTTTTCCGGGTTTTTCATTCCTTGCTAAAGGGGGAGAAAGCACAGACTGATCAAGTCTTGGAAAAACACGGTGCAAAGAACCTAGAAGTGAAGGCGTTTGTGTTTCGTCAGACGTTGACGAGAGGTCCAGTGACGTAGCCACCGGCTGAAAAAAAGAAAATCATCTGATTACGGTGAGTAAAAGTTATGGAATTTATTGATAAACTAGCTATAGAAAGCAAGTTAGAGTTTAAGGATGTTTCTTTATATCCTGATGATGGTAAATTATGGCAGTACATGTACAAGGAATGTTTACAGGCCAATGTTCAGATAGATAAATCTAGATTTACTGTAAACAAACAGCATAAGAAGATATCTAATATCTTAAAGTTGGTAAGAATATTCAACAAAATGATTTTGAATATTGATTTACCTGCTAAAAGTGTTTCTACACTAAAGCAGACAGAATGTAGCACTGTACAGAACACAGAAATGCATGAACATTTGTCTCAAGATCCTCTTAATTGTCCAAATTGTGACATACTTTGTACTTACATAGAAAATCTTGAGGAGCAAATTGATTCTAAAACAAATCTTTTGTTAAGACTGCAGAATGACAGAAAAGAGGTTGCTGTATTAACAAAAGGTGGTAAAAAGACTGATTCTAAACAGTCAAAGCCTCAAGCTTCCTGCATTCCTGAAATGGGGGAAGATGACGCAAATGACGAAGCCGAAGTTAGAAAGAAAAAACTACTAGACCGTGCAGCTAAATTAAAATTACAAATTCATGATCAATTAATTAAAATTTTAAAAGATATTCCAGCGTATGACTCAAAGGTCGATGCCTTTTATAATGCGGACATCTTCGAGTCTTATACAGATCGTTATCACTTGACTGACGAACAGCGTAACCGTATCTATTATCTTTGGATACCTGCACATTTTGCTAGACGACTTGTGCAATCACCTGTTATTGACGATGACGGACAGGAGATACATAGTGACGCATCAGACAGATTACGACAATTGTTGTTATGTACCACAGGTGAGGAAGTACCTTCTTTAGAAGTACTAGACTCATTACAGACTTCAGTTAGAGAAGACCCTTATGAATTTAAAATTAAATTCACAAAGGCATACAAAATGGTCTTGGGCGTAGATGATGAAAACGATACAGGGATGATAAAAGCATTTGTAAAAAAATGTAAATATCTTGATCCAACTTCTTTGGCCATTGTGCAAGATAAAACTTCGATTACAGATGCTTGTTCATTCATTGATAAAATCAGAAGACAAATGAAACAGAACTATCTCAAGTCTAAGATAGCTCTAGTTCAAAATGACACTTTAAATAGGAACGGTCAAACTACAGCTAAGACAGGAATGACTGCTCTTAGTAAAAGTGACAGATACAAGCAGGTGAGACAGAGAGAGCCAATAACTTGTTACTACTGTCAAAAGCCTGGACATTTAAAATGGAAATGTAAAAAATTCTTAAAAGATATGCAGATAAAGGATTCAAGAAATGTAGGTAAAGAAAATGGACTTATCTCTCTTGAACCATCTGCTCCTCCTAGTCAGAAGGAAACTCAATCTTCTTCTCCCTATGCTCCTCTGATAAAACAGATCAGAGAGTTATCGGTCAGCAGCGGTTTGACTGAAAAGAACTTGCAGTCAACCACTGTTAATTCAGCTCCATTATTGCCTACTCCATGACTAGACAATAAAAAGGAAATAAAATCTCATCATCTACAATATGTAACACCAATATGTCTAGATAAATGTGGACGCCCTTACATTAAAGCAAAATTGAATGGACAAAAGCTCAAGTTTTTAATTGATACAGGTGCTGAAATTTCTATTACTGGTGTAAGATTACCTCTTTTGACAGATGCAACAGTATGTACAGTTGTTGGATTTAACGGATCAGGTAATTCGAAAGCTTCAATGTGTAAAAATGTTTCATTTGAAATCCCTGATTATTTGGATACTGAGATTGATATTTGGTATTGTCAAGGTGCAGAGAATATCATTGGGACAGATATCCTTCAACGAAGAGGTTGGATAATTGACCTTGGTAATGGCATTGTATGGAAAGGTTCCATTAATCGTAAGCCTGTAGTAATTGACCCAGCAGATTACTGTGAGGTCGGCAGCATCTGTTTAACAGAAGTGCTTGCTGCAGACCATAAATGGCCAGATAGTGGTGACAATCAACAGTTAGAACAATTGGTCAAATCATACAAAAATCTTTGGAGCCAAGGCAAAAATGAGGCCGGTCTATTTAAAGACATAGAAGTAGACGTGCAAGGCAAGGATCCGCCCCCACAGAAGCAATACAAATTGCCACCAGAATCTATTGAACCAGTATCAATAGTCATACAGGAGCTTCTGCAACAAGGTATTATCAGAAAAACAAATTCTGTAACAAACAATCCATTATGGGTAGTACCTAAACGTGATGACCCTAAATCATTCAGGCTTCTGGTAGATCTCAGAATGCTGAATAAATATACCCTAAGCTGCGCTCCAATAGTGGCAGATACACCAGATATAATGTCCCGAATTGATGCAAAAGCAAAAGTGTTCTCTGTGATTGACATTGCAAATGGATTTTTCTCAATTTCTTTATCTAAAAGCTGTCAATATAAATTTGCCTTCTCCTTTGAAAATGCTCAGTATACCTTCACACGTCTTGTGAAAAGCCTACATTTGAGCTCAAGTATATTTCATCAAGCTTTAGCAGATGTCCTATCTAAATTTTCTAGGCCAGAATGTATCCTACAACATGTGGACCATATCTTGTTGTCAACAGAAAATGAGCAATAACATTTAACCCTTTTGGCAGAATTGTTTGATCTGCTGCAAGATGCAGGTCTCAAGCTGAATACTCGTAAGGTTCAGCTCATGAAACGCGAGGTCAAGTTTCTCGGCATTCAGATCAGTCCGGGTAAACGCCAACCTTTGCAAGAAAGGGTTAATGCTATTGCTGCACTTCCTGTACCAACAACATTCAAAGCACTAAGACAATTCCTAGGATTAGTGAATTTTTCTAGAGAGTTCATTGAGTCATTTGCTGATAAAGCAAAACCTCTGTATGAACTTCTAAAGAATAATGAGGAAAATGGTTTTGGTCCTTGGACAGAAGTTCAGCAAAAGGCCTTTGAATCTTTGAAAAAAGATTTGCAGACAGCACCAGCCCTAACTACAGTAGAAAAGCAAGCACCGTTTGCTTTGCAGGTGCATACATCTGAAACTGCTATTTCTTCGGTGTTGCTTCAGCTACAAGGAGGAAATTGGAGGATCCTAGCATATTTCTCTAGGCTTTTAACACCTGTTGAGAAAGGTTTTGACACATGTGTTAAACAATTGGTAGGAGTTCACTATGCAGTAAAAGCAACTGAGCACATTGTAGGATTCAACAAAATTATCTTACAAACACCTCATTCCACCCTGAAATTTCTCCTTGAAAAAAACATCCCAGGTGTTTCCAATCAAAGATTTTCACAATGGTTGTTGGCTTTATCACCCAAACAGATCCAGGTTGAACATAATGCCAAATATGTACTCCCTCAATTGATGGAATATAATGGATCAGAACATGAGTGTTCATGTGAAGTCCAAGACACTCACTCTCCTCTGTTTCGCAGAGAAGCAGAGAAGACTGATGAACCTGTGTTCGTGGATGGTTCACGTTATTGTGTCTCAGGGGAGTATTTTTCAGGTTATGCAATCTGGTTTCCAAAGAGAGGATATGCCATACAACACAGACTTCCAGGACACTTTTCAGCACAAAAAGCAGAACTGATAGCCATTGAGACAGTGTTAACTGTAGACAAAGAAGAGAACCAAGGTCCACTAGTGATTTATAGTGACAGTTCATATGTTGTGGGTTCTCTTACTGATTATCTTCCAATTTGGAAAAGACGAGGTTTTGTAGATGCTTCAAACAAAGCTTTAGCACACAGAGAGATACTAGAGTCAATTTTTGCACTAGCAGGGATAAACCCTTGTGCCTATGCAATTGTTAAAGTACCAGCGCATAGGAAAGACAATGATGAACTGAGCATAGGAAATATGATAGCTGACACATTAGCAAAAGAAGCAGCTGTTAATGAACAGTCAGAGACTCCATCTGAAGTAGTTTCAGTAAACACAGTCAGAAAAACAGATACACAGATCCCCTCATTTGCAGAAGAACAGAAAAAGGACCCGTCCCTTTCTGCTTCTCAGGTTGATACAGAATCTTCCTTTGTTTTTGAAAACAAGATTTTGTTTCATGACTGTAACGGGGTTCTGCGTCCTGTCATACCAAAACATTTACAAGTGGAGTTCACAAAATACAATCATGAAAGTTTAGGCCATGTAGGTAAGCAGAGATTGTTAGAGATTCTCAAAGAGAAATTTTTCTGGAAAAAAATGGATGAGACTGCAGACAATGTAATTCAATCTTGTCTTATTTGTGCTCAAGTGAACCCCAGGCCAAAAGGACAGAAACCTCCTTTGCAAAGAACTCCTCCAGCTAATGGTCCATGGTCCACATTACAACTTGACTATATAGGACCATTACCAACAGGAAAAAATGGTTTCAAATATGCTCTCATAATTGTTGATGTTTTCTCAAAATGGGTTGAGATTTTACCTGTACGCACAGACGATGCACTAACAACTGCAAGAATGTTAATTAATCATGTTTTTCCTACTTGGGGGATCCCAATTGATATCAGTTCAGATCGTGGAACTCATTTCACAGGTAAAGTAATGCAGGCAATGTGTAAAATTTTGGGAATCCAGCAAAGATTTCATGTTCCATACCATCCGCAATCTGCAGGTATTGTGGAAAGAATGAACAGGACTATCAAATCCAGAATTGCTAAAATGTTGTTAGACAAAGGACATACATGGGTAGATGCCGTGCCTTTTGTTCTGATGAGTATCAGAAGTACAACATCTTCATCTACACAATACAGTCCATTTGAACTGATGACAGGTAGAAAAATGCCGCTTGTTTTTCCACATGAACCGTGTTTTTTGTCAACTCCGCAGAAAGAAGCAATTGAGAAAACCAAATGGTTACAGATGTTGCAAGACAATCTAAATGCCATTTTGCCATATGCAGCTACTCACATGCAGAAAATGATCCCTCCACACTCCTCAAAATTTGAGAAAGGTGGACAAGTCATGATTAAAACATTTAGAAAAAGTGGGCCGTGGCAAAGTAATTGGGAAGGTCCTTTTGAAATTTTGGACACACGTGGTGTAATGATACAAGTCCAAAGACCTCTCAATTCTGTTAAAAATGCACGGAGACAACAAAAAATATGGGTTCACACTGATCAATGCAAGCTGTTTATGCCAAGATAATGATACTGCATTTCTTTTGCAGAAATGACATCTGATAATCAAATATGGAGGAACATCAAACTCCAAAAAGAAATACTGACAACATCAGAAAAGTGGAAAGAAAGAAAGAACATTAAAAGGAGAAAATTCGTCATCACAGGACTCCTTTTCTCATTAATGACATTTTTATTCCTAAAAACTTACAGTCATGGCCGAAATTGTTGGCACCCTTGATATTTCTCCAGGAAATCATGTATTTCTCACGAAACGTATTGCATTAACACATGTTTTGCTATACACATGTTTATTCCCTTTGTGTGTATTGGGACAAAACAAAAAAAGGGAGGAAAGAAAGCAAATTCGACATAATGTCACACAAACCTCCAAAAATGGGCTGGACAAAAGTATTGGCACCCTTTCACAACTGCGGATAAATAAGAATGTTACAAGCATGTGATGCTCCTGTAAACTCACCTGGGGCAAGTAACAGGTGTGGGCAATATAGAAATCACACCTGAAAGCAGATAAAAAGGAGAGACGTTCACTTAACCTTTGCATTGTGTGTCTGTCTGTGCCACACTAAGCATGGACAACAGAAAGAGGAGACGAGAACTGTCTGAGGACCTGAGAACCAAAATTGTGGCAAAATATCAACAATCTCAAGGTTACAAGTCCATCTCCAGAGAACTAGATTTGCCTTTGTCCACAGTGCGCAACATTATCAAGAAGTTTGCAACCCATGGCACTGTAGCTAATCTCCCTGGTCGTGGACGGATGAGGAAAATTGATGAAAGATTGCAACGCAGAATAGTCCGGATGGTGGATAAGCAGCCCCAAACATGTTCCAAAGACATTCAAGCTGTCCTGCAGGCTCAGGGAGCATCAGTGTCAGCGCGAACTATCCGTCGACATTTAAATGAAATGAAACGCTATGGCAGGAGACCCAGGAGGACCCCACTGCTGACACAGAGACATAAAAAAGCAAGACTACAGTTTGCCAAAATGTACTTGAGTAAGCCAAAAGCCTTCTGGGAAAACGTCTTGTGGACAGATGAGACCAAGATAGAGCTTTTCGGTAAAGCACATCATTCTACTGTTTACCGAAAACGGAATGAGGCCTACAAAGAACAAAACACAGTACCTACGGTAAAATATGGTGGAGGTTCAATGATGTTTTGGGGTTGTTTTGCTGCCTCTGGCACTGGGTGCCTTGACTGTGTGCAAGGCATCATGAAATCTGAGGATTACCAAAGGATTTTGGGTCGCACTGTAGGGCCCAGTGTCAGAAAGCTGGGTTTGCGTCCAAGATCCTGGGTCTTCCAGCAGGACAATGACCCCAAACATACGTCAAAAAGCACTCAGAAATGGATGGCAAAGAAGCGCTGGAGAGTTCTGAAGTGGCCAGCAATGAGCCCAGATCTAAATCCCATTGAACACCTGTGGAGAGATCTTAAAATTGCTGTTGGGAAAAGGTGTCCTTCCAATAAGAGAGACCTGGAGCTGTTTGCAAAGGAAGAGTGGTCCAAAATTCCGGGTGAGAGGTGTCAGAAGCTTATTGATGGTTATAGGAAGCGACTGATTTCAGTTATGTTTTCCAAAGGGTGTGCAACCAAATATTAAGTTAAGGGTGCCAATACTTTTGTCCAGCCCATTTTTGGGGTTTTGTGTGACATTATGTCATATTTGCTTTTCTGCCTCTGTTTTATATTTGTTCCAATACATACAAAGGGAATAAACATGTGTATAGCAAAACATGTGTTAATGCAATACCTTTTTTGTGTGAAATACTTGATTTTCAGGAAAAATATCAAGGGTGCCAACAATTTCGGCCATGACTGTATATGACTTTTTCCAGCCCAGCAGAGAAGAACAAGTCTGAGACCCTGCATAAAAGAGAATTGCCTTTATCCAGAAACAAGAGACATTTTCCAAGATACAGTGACATTGACACAGCCGTAGACTTGTATGGACTTGCTTGTATAGGTCATGGAGCTACTTGTTGTATGCAATTTTATTTTCTTCATAGTAACTCTATTGAAATACAAGCTAGAATAGAATCTAAAACAAAGTTTACAAAAATGCAAGGATCATATGTATATAATAATAAAACTGGTACATATGAATGTAATTTAACTGAGATGGGGTTCTGGTCCATAGTTTTAAAAGGAAATGAGTCTACAATTTGGACTGGCGATGTAACTGGAGATAGAGTAGGTTCTTCTTCTGTAGGAGGATCCAAAACAGATATTTGGTTTTTGACCCAATATTATTTACAGTTTATGGATCCTGAACACTTAAAGATTACAGGAGATGAAGAAGGAGATGTAATTAGAGTATGGGATTTTCAAATAACAAGAGGTTCAGCTCACGTTAATGTGAGAGTGACTATTTCAATTGTAGACTTGATTATTCCAGATATAAAAGTATCCCCTCAAGCTGTTAAAATTATTGAAGGAAAGGATGATTTAAATTTGATATGTACTACACAAATATATTTACCTCAAAATTCCCTATTAACTTGGAAAAGAAATGGTGAATTTTTGGGCAGTCTTTTCCATAGCTCTACTAATATAATTCGTAAGAGTAATCTTGGAAATGTAGATTGGACTAATAATAACTTTATTTATCAACACAGTAGTCCAAATCTTAATGACAGAGGCATATATGAATGTTGCATATCATTAGAAAATAATCCAATGAAATGTGATACTGCAAATGTTATAATTTCATCTCCTAGGAACATTAAGTGTATTGATGAAAAATTTATTCCTTCTAGTCCATTTCAAATTAATCATTTCCAACCCAGACATCTCTTAAGAGAAGGACATTTTGTGATTATACTTTGGAAATTTAATGTTTCTGAATGGAAAATTTCATCAAAGTATCCTCAATGTCAAGAATACTTAATTAATATGGAATTGGGTATGGATAAATGGTTTGGAGCTAATAATAAAAATAACAATAGGAATAAACGAGGTATCATAGAAGGAATTTTAGGTGGAATTGGTACTATTGGAAGTATTACCAATAGTATGGATATTAATACATTACAGTCTGATCTGGAAACAGCGGGCTTAGTGGGTAGTAAAAGTATTAAAGTTCAAAGAAATGTAAATCAAATATTAGAAAATATGTTAATGAAGACAGCTACGGTTATAGGCCCAGCTGTAGTCCACTTACAAGATGTTACTTTGAATTTAATGGACAGAGAACAACATTCCCACATAGCCAGAACATGTCTAGAAATACAGACAGAGTATTCTACCAATTTTAAAATAATTGCACAAGCATTCCAAAGTGGCATAACTCCTCTAAGTCTTTTGCAAAGTTTACCTAATGAATATGTATTTGCAAAAAATCATACAGATTTATGGGTAAATAAATGGGTAGGATGTAATCAACATGAATGCTTTGGTACCTCAATGATTCCCATTGCTGGGAAAGAACAAATGTTAATTCCAGTTACAGTCTTAGGATTGCCAGTTAGTAATACCCAGTTGTTATATTATCAATTACAATTTGTAGATTTTGCTTTGGATACTAATACATCTGAACCAGAACAATTAGATTTATCTTCTTGTTTACATTTTCAATCAAAAGTAATATGTTTGCCTAATCAGGACAAAAGTATTTTTCACTCTTGTTTTCATAATCATTCATTATGTACAGCAAGAATAGAAAAAGTAAAAACTTCACTTGACCTAGTCACTGTTGTAGGAAAGAGGAAAGTCTGTTTTCAAGTCATGACAGACACTGAAACAGTGAAAGCTTTCTTCCTATCCTGCACACATACAGATATCCTGAGTCGAGGCTTGTATTGTATAGAAGGAGATCTTACAGGAATTAGTTTAAATGAAATTAGAGTAAATTTAACTAATATACTTACGAAAAATGTGAGTGTTCTACCTATACAATATAATATATCTCAAGTAGATGAGTTTCCATGGAAGGAATGGGCAGAGATCATACAAAAGGATAAGGGATTATTAATTGCTTTGTCTGAAGAACTTCAGAAAGCAGAAATAATATTTAAGCATGAACAAGGAAATCTACTAGAGATAGAACATGATTGGTCTGAATTTTCAGGTCGTTCATGGTGGTCAAAATTTAAAAATACTGTATCAATGTGGGGAAAAACTTCAGTAACAGCAGCTGTTGGAAATATATTATTACACCCATTAATTATTATATTTATTATTATGATTTTATGTATTTTATTTCAAATCTGTATTATGATTAGAATGAAACGATTTTACAAATTGATTAAGAAACAAATGAAAGAAGGTGAAAAAATCCTGTCAGGTATTATTAGAAGGAAGGTTACCTCTGACCTAACTGACCTGGTTATAGAAAATGGTGCATCTGGAACAACTGATTCAGAGCGTGTATAGTTGGGCCATGAATGAAGTATGAATGTATATATAATATTATATGATAAATTATATTTAGGGGGAATATTGTAGAAATTATGTAGCTTAAAACAGACGTCTCATATCTTTCATAATGACAGCAAAAGTCATTTAGAAGTAATTTTAACTTCACGTGTGAATGAAGCTTTGGAAAACAGGTGTTAAAGATGAACCATGGTATATTCATGTCTAAGAGGTCAGCAGGTCATAAGCTTAGTTTTAAGAATAGCAATTGGAATGTAAAAAGATATTGGTATGCAGTAGAACAAAGAAAGGATATGTCTTTTATAAAGAAAATCATGTCTAATCCATAATATAGTTAGTTGGATAATTATTTCATATAATCAATTTATTAGTTAGGAATAGTGTGTGATAAGTTTAGTATCAATTATTGTTGGTTATATCTATGCATTTATGTGACCATTATCCTTTCTAAAGATATGTGAAGCCATTATATCAGATGACAGTATCATATACTTCTGTCTTCTAAGAGGTTTTCAAATAACGTCATACTAAGTATAGTTTAGAAGGTTTACATATATGGACACTAAGAGTATATGTTTAGAAGAAGCACAAATAAGGGTTTTACTTATTTAGCTCACACTGAATTAGGAAATAACTGTTTAGTGGGTTGGTCTGGTAAAATATATATAACATGTGCCTTAGAGATAGAGAGACACATACACTCACTCACACTCATACATCAAGACATTATACAGCTGACACGCACTGACATATTTGTCTCCTGGTAAGGCCTGCAAAGCCTTGATACACCTGTTGTCTTCCTTGCCGAGACTGAAACACTTGTCATAGAACAGACAAGAGATTAGACATTTCTCCAAAGCTTATTTCTTTTTCCATAATCTACAACTTTTGTTATATTTTACTCTGTATTTTATTTTATCTTTTGTATTCATTTTTGATGCCAAGTGTGCATTAAATAAAAGTCACACTGTTTTAAGTCAGCCTGGCACTAGAACAATTTGCCTCAAACGCCTAAAGACAGACACTTAAATAATATAAGTGTCACGATATTTAACAGGCACCCTTGCAGTTAATGAAGCCAGAGTATCCTTCTTTCCAGATTTTTCTGCAGAAGTTCAATGCCGGAGGGCTACATTTTTGGATGTCAATAAGCGACTCCAAAGGTTTCAAGTTAAATATGCTATACCCTGCTCATTTGTGGATCACGAGAGGCCAAGCCCACTTCTTTGACATGGCAGGTGACGCAGCGCAATGGTTAGATATCAACAAAGCCTCTCTCAAGATGCCAGATCAAAATGATTCGGCTGACTGTATACTTTTGAGTTGAAGGCCCCATCTTCTTTTTTCTTTTTTTTCCCTCCCATCTGGTACATGCCTGGTGGTGGTTGGGAGCAACAAATATATGTGCCGTTTTACAATTTTCTCCTTTCTATTTTTTCTTACAAGGGAACTTGTCCTACTGCTTCTCGATATGGGATTTGTATAAACGGATGAACGCTACACTATGTTTCAACTGTTTTAGAATGCAGATTTCTTTGCGAATGTGTACTGTATAGTCCTCCCAACACCTCCTGTTAGACAGGGCGGACTGGGTTGTCTTGGGCTGGCTGACATGGGTTCCGCCTAGTCACTTCTACTGGTTGTTAATTTTTTCACAAGCTTTGATCCCAGCACCATTGTGCTGGGGCCTGTTTTCCTTTGTTTTTATTGATGGATAACACTGTCACAAGGAGACTATTGGTACAGATGGACACTATCATATTTTCCTGTATCTTGCTTACCCCTGTGTAGGCTATTATGGGCTTCTGGAAAGAGAGGATGGTTAAGTAATCTGTTGGGGGAATCCCTTCCCCAAGGGGGCGGCTTGATAGCTTTTATGTTCTATGATGGCTAATGTCCCCATTGTGTCGTGAAATGTATGGGGGTACATGATCCTTTGAAGCACTCCATGGTTAATGCGTCTCTTGTAAATACCACCCAGGTATATACAGGTTGCAGGAGACACACTTGACCAGGGACATGCTTCAATGTATTGCGTATTCCTGGGTCGATTGCTCTTACAACTCTACTTACACTTCGTACTCTCAGGGGGTACATTTATTGGTCCACTGATCCTTGGACTTCCAGGTGCTTTCCTCTAATACTGATTATGAAGGCAGATTTATATTTTTACACTGCAGGCTATATACAGTCCACTGTGTTTTGGCCTTGTACAACCTCCTTTCTCTACTCTGGTTCTGCAACAGCTTGTAGATTTTTTGTTGGATAAGCCGGACATTCCTCTATTTGTTTTGGGTGATCTTAATGGCGTGGTTCACCCTCAACTGGATAAACATCCACCTGTGGCTGTGGGGCCCGTGGGTAGGGTCACCCTGCTGGAGTGCTTCATTGCCGAGGTGGGATGGTTAGACATATAGAGGGCAAGATATACTCTTTGCACTGAATTCTCCTGTTTTTTTTAAATGCACACTACTCTATCCAGAATTTACCTATGTATGGGAACGGCCCAGTCCAATATTTTGATACATGATATCAGCTATGCTCCTAGTGGTATCTCAGATCACTCTCCCTTAGTGGTAGTATTAAACGTTAAACCTATCACCCTCCTTAGTAGACCCCCTTGGAAAATGAATGCATTTTGGCTGCACTTGATTCAACAATATTAAGACAACACATTTTATGTGACTCCTCGCTAACAGGGGATGCTTTTAAATGTTGGCTCCGGTGTGTCTTCTTGGAGAAGATTACGAATATTAAAAACGTATGTAAATGCCAGGAGGAACAGCTGTCATGGCTAGTAGAGAGAAAGGAGGGGGATTATCTTTCAGACCCCTCAGAGGCCTCTAGGGCAGCTTGGATCTCAGCACAGGAAGCTTACCTGCATGTGCTCCACTCAAGACATTTTAAAACAGACATTTTAAAACAGGCATTTTATGAGGAGGGAGAAACAACTGAAAGTCTTTTACCTTAGCTTGTCGGGGCTCAGTCTACCACTCCTGCCATCACTGCCATTTATTCCCAATCTGGTGTTCTAAATACTCCCGATGGGGTGATGGCGGAACTGGTATTGTTCTACTCCACCCTGTATCAATCCAAGGTTTTGTGTACACCTGATTAACTGCAGATCTATCTGAGTACAGTGCACCTGCCTCAACTGTTGGATGCACAGAGGGCATTACTTGACTCACCTCAAACTGTAGATTAGGTTCAGGAGGCGGTGGCCTCTTTCCCTACCTCAAAGGCCCCTGGGGCAGATGAGCTTCCCATGGAGGTATACTCTTAATACTCAGACTCTATGCTACCCCACTTGATTACAATCTTCAATGGTGCAATCTGTCTGGGAAATTACCAGATTCCATGGCTCAAGCCACTATTGTTCTGTTACTAAAGCCAGTAAAAAGCCCCACTGATCCCAACTCATACAGGCCTATTTCTTTATTGCAGACAAATATCAAAATCCTAGCTACAATATTGGCCAGAAGACTAAATAAAGTCATTGCTAGTGTCATACATTCTGATCAGGCAGGCTTCACGTCTACCACCATCAACCTGCGCAGACTCTTCCTGATTATGCAAACTCCCTCAGGCAACATGGGATCGAGGGTCTTATCATCTTTAGATAAGAATAAAGCGTTTAACAGTGTTGAGTGGTGGTACCTTTGGGAGGTTTTGAAATACTTTGGAGATACCTTTATTTCATGGGTGCAGTTGCTCTACTATGCCACTAAAGCTGTAATTTGTATGGGTAACCTGGTGTCCAATTCATTCTCCCTGGGTCGGGGCACTCGTCAGGGCTGCCCCCTATCACCCTTATTGTTTGCCCTGGCAATAGAGCCACTGTCTTCTTGTATTCGTGCCTCTATGTCCATTTGTGGTTTTCAATATGGAGAAATATGCGAGAAGCTACTATTGTATGCTGACGGCATGCTGCTCATGTTAGAGTACTCTTCCTCCAGCTTGCAAACCGTGATGGATGTTATTGGTGAATTTGGAGTATTCTGGCCTGACCATTAAATGGTCCAAGTCTGGTCTATTGCCCCTTGATGATCAACTCACTCCTACTCTTCCCCCGATATCTATAGTTTCTAGTTTTAAATACTTGGGCATTGTGATCTCTAGAACAGTTACTGATTTTCTAGGGCTCAATATTAACCTGCTGCTTAAAAGTTTTTGAGATAAAGTACAGATATGGTCTTGATAGGTCATGCCGATTTGGTTAAAATGATACTTACATATGCCTCACTTACTCTATCTGCTACACAATTCTCCAGTGATAATTCCTCATAAGACTTTTCGTACTGTTAACTCCCTTTTCTGTTCTCTTTTATGGAAGCAAGGATTAAGCTAGAACAACTCTAGCGCCCTAAGACGGCAGAAGGTATTGCATTTCCACATCCATGGCTTTATTATATGTCTGCTCAACTGCAACATATGGTGCGTGGTATGAACCCCCCAGCTGGTAGTGCTCAGTTCCACCATGACACTACCTTAGCTGTGGCTCTTCGTGTTGTTAACGCATTATCTTAACCTCCCTGGCGGTATGATTATTTCAGATTTTTGGTGCTGAAAGCGGTACCATTATTTTGCATGGAAATATGTAGTTTTTTTATTGTAGGCTGTAATTTTTAGGAATAACTCACTGAAATCTGTCCGAACAAGAGTCTATTAAACACCCCGGGTATGATAAAATTTGAAACACGAAATCATAAATTATAATTTAATAAATAATCATAAAAAATAATAATATAATAATAATACATTTAATTCAATAATATAATCAAACCGAAAACACTGAAATTTGAAATAGAGCGCCAAGTTCGTACATTGCTGAGCAAAGTCGCAAAATCGTTTTCAGTGTCTGATGACGAATTTCCCCCACGAATCATTATCACTCAATTCTGCAAGTGGTTCTGATTTACTATCGCTGTTCTCTAGCTGATCTAAACCCGCTTTTGACCTAAAGGGACACTTTTTGGACGCCATGGATTTTTCTAAGTTTCCAGGCAGAAAGACAGACAAAATGTAGGCAGGGCACAGGACAAAGCACTAGGGACAATATGTATGTGAAATGAGTTGAAACAGCAATGTTTTACTGTGAAAAATGTGTTTTGAAAAAAATGACATTTTTTAAAAGTTTCAAATTTCCCGCCGCCGCCACCGCCCGTACGTCCCGACGTCACGGGGACCGGAACACAGAAGCCGGATGCCGGCATCAGCCGGAGGAGATGGCCGGGGACGCTTCAGGGGACACATCGTGGGAGCGAAGGACAAGGTAAGTGCTGCAGGGACTCCCTATGCAGCGCCGCATGGTAAGCCCGAGTGTAGCTCGGGGTTACCGCTTTTGGTACTAAAACTCTACCCCGAGCTACACTCGGGAATACCGCCAGGGAGGTTAATCTAAAGGCTTGGAATCTCAATTCTTTGCTAAACCAAATAGGACTTTCCTCACCTATAGGCTGATGCATAATATTTGGCACAAAACTAAACAACTTCAGGGGGTTCCCACATATATCTGCTTTAGTACTCTCTGGCACAATCCCACATACCCTGAGCTGGCTAAACTCCAATATGTATCCAAGTGGCAGGCGTATGGCATTACCCATGTGAAGCATGTTTTTGAAAATGGCAAGTTACTATCCTTTGCATTTCTATTATTTACAGTTAAGACATGCAGTAATGGCCCAACGCTTTTCTCGTGACTTCTACCTCTCCCCTACCCCCGTTTTTTGATGGATGCAACAGGTTCCCTCCACTGAGGGCTTTATCTCAAATTGCTGCCAGCATCTCCTGGGACCCTTTTTAGATAATTGCCCTTGTAGGGCTTGAGAGCAATGGATGTCAGATGTGGGGGAGCTGACTGGAGAACAATGGGAGGAGGCTGTTTGCTGCAGTTCTTTGAATGTGTCACAGAGCCTCTCACAGTTGTACATACTGCTTAGAGTACATTACTTCCCCTTTAAACTGCATAGGATGACTGACCCCCTTTGTCCTAGGTGTCAAAGCGATCATGGGGACCTGATTCATATGCTGTGGCGCTGCCCAAAGCATCACAGATATTGGCTTGGAGTGCTGAGTATTAGTAACCGGGCCTATCAACTTCAGTTATCATTGGACCCTTTGTCTTGTATTTTGGGTATTTTGGATCCATTGATCACTGATGCGTTTGTTAGGGAGGCAGTATCGAGAGCCCTTTTCCAGGCCCGAATGGGGATTTTGTTGCACTGGAAGAGCCCTTTGTCCATGCGTTATAAGAAACTTATCTACCAACAGAGAGAATGTCTGGCTAAATTTAACAAAATATGGGATGGCTAGCTTTCGACTGCTGGCCTCACTCCAGTGGAGTTGGTGCTGCCTCGATTGTTAGGATATGGTTAGGGGGTTTTTCTTTTTTTTTTCTTTTTTTTTGGGTGGAGGGGTGTTTCAAGGACAGTTCCAATTTCATATGGAATATGAATGATCACAATACCGCCCTAGTCATGATGTTTTTATTGGTTTTTGCTATATCACTTACTAAAGAAAGGTGGGGGTGTTGTTCTATGGTCTACTGCATATTACTTTATTGTACTATACTTGTCTGATTTTCAGAATCTGTACCCCAATGCTGATCTTTATTGCACGCTATTTCGTGACACAGATGTTTTGGAAATTGTAGCAAAGTTTTGTTCAATAAACTTTTCTCTGATTTAAAAAAAAAAAAAAAAAAAAAAGAATGTAGCGCTTGATAAATCCAGACAGAGGAAATATAAAAATAATATTCCATTACATAAGCAATCTTACATTAAACCAAAAATATGCATGATTTTAGAACTGTAAATATTAATCTGAAATATACTATTCATATTTACATTACAAAATTGTGAAAAAAAAGTTTTACAAAAATAGAATAGAGTCCACACCCTGTGTCCAAGGGCAATACAAATCTTATATGAACTTGTGATCTAAAGATGAATATACAGTTTTACCAAATGCCAGTTTCTTACTGGACATACTGGACATGATCTCTATGTTGTCAAGAGATCAAATGCACTTAAATGAATGAGATAGATCCCTCTGGTCAGATAGCACACCTCTAAATCTTTCTCCAGCTGTTTAGCTAATCTGACAATATGCGCTGCTTTCCTTGGAAGTAAATGGAAGGAACAAACTAAACATAATAGAATAATAGCTCTAAAAAGCCATATTTACCAGATGTAAAAAATACTCAAAAACATCTCAGAGTAAAACATGTATCACCACACAATAGGTTTCTTATTTTGTTTTAGGCCTATATCTGTACTGTTCTAGGTTTTCAGCATTTCCAAATCTGTTATATTCCTTTCAATAGCAGAGTGACAGCAAATAGAACATGAGCTTATCTCTCTGGTCTGGATTTCCAGTGATCACTTTTCTCAGATTTTTCCTCTCAACCCAGTAATGAATCTGTGTATCAATATGAGTGATAGGGCACTCTTAGTATTATTCCTACCTGCCAATCACACTGCTTATTTTACCACTTGCTAACCGCGCTATAGCCAAATGATGGCTACAGCGTGGTTGTCCAGTTCTGGGAGGGCATCATATTATGCGCCCCCAGCAGCGTGCACCTGGCGATCTCCGTGATCAATGTGTCCTACGGACACAGCTGATCATGTAATGAGGTAAAAGGCCAATCACAGCTGCCTTTTACCATATGATCAGCTGTGTCCAATGACACAACAGATCACCAAGTAAATACAATTGCCGGTTATCGGCAGCACTTTCCTCACGTTGATGTGACAGAATAGATCTGGTGATCAGTGCCCAGCAGTGCCTCCCACCAGTGCCATCCATCAGTGCTGTACAAACAGTTGTGCCCATCAGTGCCGTCAGTCAGTGCTGCCAGTCAGTGCCGTCAGTCAGTGCTGTCCATTAGTGTCTCCCGTCAGTGCTGCCCATCATTGCTGCATATCAGTGCAGCATCACCAGTGCCTCCTCATCAATGCAGCCTATCAGTGCTGCCTATCAGTGCTCATCAGTGCCCATCAGTGCTGCCTATCAGTGCAGCTTCATCAAGACACATCAGTGAAGGAGAAAAATTACCCATTTGCAAAATTTTATAATAGAAACAAAGTAAAACTTTTTTTTTTTTGCTCTTCTTTTGTTTATAGTGCGAAAAATAAAACACCCAGTGGCGATTAAATACCACCAAAAGAAAGCTCTGTGTGTGAAAAAAAATAAATAAACATTTCATATTGGTACAGTGTCGCAATTGTCATTCAAAGTGTGACAGCACTGAAAGCTGAAAATTGGCCTGAGCAATAAAGGGGCAAAAGTGCCCAGTAGGCAAGTGGTTACAGGGATTGTGTTAAGTCAATCTTCGTTTGGTCCTTGGGTCACTCCTGACACCTTTGTCCAAGACTGGGGAGGATAGACTGTTTTAATCAACTGTGCCAATTGTTTAGTGAGTACACATCCTTAATGGCTACATTCAACATCCAGAGTCTATGGCATATTACCGTATTTTCCGGCGTAAAAGACGACCCCCTACTTTTCCTGTTAAAATATAGGTTTTGAGCTATACTCGCCGTATAAGACTACCCCTCTTCCAACGCACACCAAATAAAAATGAAAAAACATCAGATTTGATTTCAATATGGTATGCTATTTCAGTATGGTATTCCAATGATGGGGCGCTATTCCTCCCACTGACACCAATGATGAGGCACTACTCCTCCTACTGACACCAATGATTTTCATCCACTATTTCATCCACTGACACCAATGATGGGGCACTATTCCTCCCACTGATACCAATGATGGGACACTATTCCTCCCACTGACACCAATGATGGTGCCCCATCATTAGTCAGTGGGAGGAATAGTGCCCCATCATTGGTGTCAGTGGGAAGAATCGTGCCCCATCATTGGTGTCAGTGGGAAGAATCGTGTCCCATCATTGGGGTCAGTGGGAGGAATTGCACCCCATCATTGGTATCAGTGGGGAGAATAGTGTCCCATCATTGGTGTCAGTGGGGAGGAGGAATAGTGCCCCATCATTGGTATCAGTGGGGAGAACAGTGCCCCATCGTTGGTATCAGTGGGGGAGGAACAGTGCCTCATCGTTGGTGTCAGTGGGGGAGAACAGTGCCTCATCGTTGGTGTCAGTGGGGGAGAACAGTGCCTCATCGTTGGTGTCAGTGGGGGAGAACAGTGCCTCATCGTTGGTGTCAGTGTGGAGGAGGAATAGTGCCCCATCGTTAGTGTCAGTGGGGGAGAGGAGCGGCTGCTCCTTCTTCCAGTTCGGCCGCTTGATTTTCGCGGGGCCGCTCGGCTCCGCCTCCTCGCCGGTGATTGGTCGCCTGTGTGCCTTTCCAGTGCTGGCGCCCAATCACCGGTGAGGAGGCGGAGCCGAGCGGCCGCGTGACCATCGAGCGGCCGAACTGAAAGAAGGAGCAGCCGCGCTTCCTGGACCAGGTCGTCGTGGGACCGGAGCCAGGTAAGGTACAGCAGCCCCTCTGCCCACCCCTGTACTTAGTGTCTGTCGGAGGAGGAGGGGGGGCGGCGCCGTGCCGCCCCTCGAAAAAGTGCCCCCCTGACACCGGCTCGCACCGGCGTATAAGACGACCCCCGACTTTTCAGAAGATTTTCAGGGGTTGAAAAGTCGTCTTATACACCGGAAAATACGGTAGTTTTATTGAAGATTTCATTGAAGTCCCCGTCTCTGCATACCATTTTTCTTATTTGAACCATATCACTCCAATTTGCATTGTAGGTTACATGGATGGCCAGAATCTCTTTAGCAAATGTATTGGTATAGGTGCTTGGATGGGGGATAACACTCACAAATCCCTTCATCTCAGAAGTCAAAGGTACATAATACATTATGTTTCCAGTGGATCTTCCACTTTTATCATAAACTAACTGTTCATATACAGGATAAAGAGGTATGTCATCTGAAAAGGATATTAGCTGTTGATTGGTCTTCTGAGATTCTGTCGCAGAATCCAAGTAAGGCTGAGGTAGAATATTGCTGCCAGGTGTCCCCACATTCGATGCTACTATTTCCCTGTTAGGATGACACCACACAGGTCCTTTATGTGGGGTATAGTTACTTGAGGGCGTAAATGCACACATACAGTGTACCCTGTATAAGAACTACTGGTATTGCTCTCAGCCTGTAAATGGAAGACTATTGCACATAGGAGGTTCCCACAAAGTTGAGAGTATGAAATTGTCCAACATGTCTTGGTATTCTGATGCATTAAGGGTTCCCTTCACTGGAACTAAGGGGCCAAACCCTTAAAAACAACCCCACACCATTATCCGCCCTCCACCAAACTTTACACTTGGCTCAATGCAGTGAAGCAAGTACCGTTCTCCTGGCAACCGCCAAACCCAGACACATCCATCAGATTGCGAGACAGAGAAGCATGATTTGTCACTCCAGAGAACATGTATCCACTGCTCTAGAGTCCAATGGTGGCATGCTTTACACCACTGCATCTGATGCTTTGCATTGCACTTGGTGATGTAAGGCTTGGATGCAGTTGCCTGGCCATGCCATTCCATGAAGCTTTCTACGCACTGTTGTGCCAATCTGAAGGCCACACAAAGTTTGGAGGTCTTTAGCTATTGACTCTGAAGACAGTTGGTGACTTCTGTGCACTGTGTGCTTCAGCATGCACTGACCCCGCTCTTTACATGGCCTACCACTTTGTAGCTTAGTTGCTGTTGTACCCAGTTGCTTCCACTTTGTTATAGTACCACTAACAGTTCAAGAAATAATAATAATAAAAATGATTTTATATATATATGTATATATACAGCGTGTGCTGCCTTGTATTACACAAGGCATTCTTTAGCATTCAGCAGTGTCTGTCCCCTTTAAGGCCAGGGACTTCCTGTTTGCTAACTTGGGAGGAAGTGACCTCATCTCTTCAGACTGAAGAAATTCTACAATGCAAGTACATGTGGGATGCTGTTCCCTCTTCATATATGGGCTCGATTAGACCCCCAAAGTCTGTAAGTACCCCTCCTATGTACTGAGGAATGTTATGCATATAGCTAGGAAGTTAGATATGTACTCATGTCTGTTTATATTTCAGTTTTACCATTCATTCTCACATTCATTCATATGCACATTTCATGTACTATGTTCACATGTTATCAGTAAAAGATCATCGGTTATCAATCATCGACTCGTTGCTGTGTGGATATCAAAGGTTATACTGCCTGTTACCCTCTGTAACCCTTTCATAACTGCAGAGAAGGCGGGACACACCGTGTTCCAAATTATTATGCAAATTATATTTTTCTAATTTATTGATGTAAATAACAGCATAATTCTCATGTTATCAACTATTAAGAGTACAATTCAAATTTTATTGAACAAACCTCCTAATGATAACAGTATTTATGTAAAACTTACAATGCACTGTTCCAAATTATTACGCACAGTAAGTTTTAAAACACTTTATAGGTTGTAAAGAACTGAAAATTGTCATTTGTTGTGTTTGCAGAATATCTACTGAAATCAAAAGCTATTTCAATCAAACTTTTAACAACATTTTAACTTTTTAAACATTTTAACAGGTCATGTTACATTTTAACATAGGACCCCTTATTTGATAGCAGCTTCACAAGTCTTGCATCCATTGAACTTGTGAGTTTTTGGACAGTTTCTGCTTGAATTTGTTTGCAAGATGTCAGAATAGCCTCTCAGAGCTGCTGTTTGGATGTAAACTGCCTCCCACCCTCATAGATCTTTTGCTTGAGGATGCTCCAAAGTTTCTCAATAGGATTGAGGTCAGGGTAGGATGGAGGCCACACCATGACTTTCTCTCTTTTTATCCCCATAACAGCCATTGATGCAGAGGTATTCTTTGCAGCATGAGATGGTGCATTGTCATGCATGAAGATGATTTTATTACGGAAAGCATAGTTCTTCCTTCTGTACCAGGGAAGAAAGTGGTCAGTCATAAACTCCACATACTTTGCAGAGGTCATCTTTACACCTTTGGGGACCCTAAAGGGGCCGACCAGCTCTGTTCCCATGATTCCGGCCCAAAACATTACTCCACCACCGCCTTGCTGACGTTGCAGCCTTGTTGAAACAGGGTGGCCGTCCACCTACCAACCACTACTCTATCCATCTGAACCAATCAGGGTTGCACGGCACTCATCAGTGAACAGGACTGTTTGAAAATTAGTCTTCATGTATTTTTCTGCCCAATGCAGCCGTTTCTGCTTGTGAGCATTGGTTCGTGGTGACCGAATAGAAGGTTTATGCACAGTTGCAATACTCTGGAGGACTCTACACCTTGATGTCCGTGGGACTCCAGAGGCACCAGCAGCTTCAAATATCTGTTTGCTGCTATGTAATGGTATTTTAGCAGCTGCTCCCTTGATCCGATGCATGGATCTGGCAGAAATCTTCCTCAACGTGCCTTTATCTGCACGAACCCGTCTGTGCTCTGAATCAGCCACAAATCTCTTAATAGTGCGATGATCACGCTTACATTTTCATGAAATATCTAATGTTTTCATACCTCGTCCAAGGCATTGAACTATTTCACTCTTTTCGGCAGCAGAGAGATCCTTTTTCTTCCCCATATTGCTTGAAAATGGTGCTCTGCTTAATAATGTGGAACACCCTCCTTTAGTAGTTTTTCCTTAAATTGGGCTCACCGGCCAATCTAATTATCACAGGTGTCCGAGATTGTTTTCAGTGATCAAAAGAGCCCTAATACACAATGCCATCCATGAGTTACACTGAAAAACAAAATATTTAATCTTTGTGACACTTAAATAGAATTTGCATAATAATTTTGAACGCAGTGTATACACAGTATCTCACAGAAGTGAGTACACCCCTCACATTTTTGCAAATATTTTATTATATCTTTTAATGTGACAACACTGAAGAAATGACACTTTGCTACTATGTAAAGGAGTAAGTGTACAGCAATTTGCTGTCCCCTCAAAATAACTCAACACACAGCCTTTAATACTGCTGGCAACAAAAGTGAGTACACCCCTAAGTGAAAATGTCCAAATTGGGCCCAAAGTGTCAATATGTTCTACCATTTGCCACCATTATTTTCCAGCAATACCTTAACTGTCTTGGGCATGGAGTTCACCAGAGCTTCACAGGTTGCCACTGAGAGTCTTCTTCCACTCCTCCATGACGAGGAGCTGGTGGATGTTAGAGACCTTGCGCTCCTCCACCTTCCGTTTGAGGATGCCCCACAGATGCTCAATAGGGTTTAGGTCTGGAGACATGCTTGGTCAGTAGATCACCTTTACCCTAAGTTTCTTTAGCAAGGCAGTGGTCACCTTGGAGGTGTGTTTGGGGTCGTTATCATGTTGGAATACTGCCCTGCAGCCAAGTCTACGAAGGTAGGGGATCATGCTCTGTTTCAGTATGTCACAGTACATGTTGGCATTCATGGTTCCATCAATGAACTGTAGCTCACCAGTACCAGTAGCACTCATGCAGCCCAAGACCATGACACTCCCACCACCATTTTGTAACCATAGTTTGTTAGCATGATTCTATAAGTTAATTTAGTCTGTGCAGAGTGAGGGTATTGAGCTGGTAAATCTAGTAGGATACTCTTTGGTATAGGCTGGTGTATCTGTTATAATTGATGGATTCCAGGATCTGCTCTATGATTGTGTTATTAGGTTCGCAAATGCTGTATATAACCTGGTGTGGAAATCATTCCCATTTAATAGTGTGCAGCAGCCGGTTTAGTCTATAACTATTTATGCTGCACAGTTACACACAATTTTACATTATCCAACATCATTCATATTCCCAAGTACCTTTCACATACTGTAAGTCAAAGCCACAAAAGAAGTCCTTAATTTTGAATACAGACAAATATACACCACATACTTATAGACACACCTATATATACCCATTAAGACCTAACCTATTAGCTCAATATGTACACATTTCCAATGCAGAGTTGTTTTTGGCTGAATGATTTTTATTAATATTGCCAGTATCATTATTAGCATCATTATTATTATTATTTTTATTGTGGTCATGTATATTATGATTATTTAGCACATCATTTCTAATGTAGAGTTCTTTGTCAGTATCATTATTTATAGTTCGTTGTTCACAATTTGTAATGCAGAGTGTTTTTGACTTGATAATTACTATTACGCTTAGAAATATCATCAATATTACTGATATTACTATTAATATTGATGATTATATATATATATATATATATAATTTGTGATTATTTTTATAGTGATCATTAGTTCTTGATCTATACTTTTTATAACTGTATAACAATTTTTATCTTGGAATTACTTGTTTGTATTTTTGCCTTAACATATCCAATATTATGTTCTCGTTCTCATACATCTGTTTTCTGTATATTCCTCATACTTGTTCAATAGCCCTGAAGAAAGGAGAGCCCCTTTCTCCTATAACACTTTGTCTTGGTATATTTGTCGCTGTTCTCAACAAACGACTCTTAATTTACCATTGAACTTGCATTTTTTTGGACATCAGGCACACCTTCTTTCCTATTATTTTTAGTCCTATGCAGACATCCTGGTGTTCTGTTGTCTTCGCCCAGAGAGAGGGAGAACTGAGAGAGCTGTGTCTTGATTTTATACACTTACTCTGATGCTACCCCGTCACCCCCTCCCTCATCCAGGTACAGACACACACTTTAGAGCCCTGGTGTCCAAAATGTGGGCCACCAGCCATTTGCATGCAGCCCACCGGCTATTGGGCACCATAAAGAAAGCAGAGCAGCAGCGGGGAGTCGAGTGCTGGAAAGTGCTTTGTGTTCAGTATAGTCTTTCTCATTCAGTGCCAGGTGCTAACCTGGTTTGGCCAGATAGTAAAGCGTTAAAAGCATTAGTGAGGATAGGTGTAAGGAGATGAGCAAATTTTTTATAGTAAGTGGCTGAGAAGCCATCTGGCCCTGGGCGTTTACGTAGCTTTAGACTTTTAATAGCGTCTAAGGTTTCGGCTTGGGAGATGGGTCTTTCAAGTGCCGCTAACTGGCACTCTGAGAGTTTCGGGAAAGAAATGGAAGTTAAAAGGGTATCAGCCTGTGTGGGGTCGAAAGGTGTGGAAGAGGAGTAAAGTTGTGACAAGTGTTTATGGAACGTCCGTAGGATGTGTTCTGGGTTACTAGTGAGGTTACCAGAGGAGGTGCGTATCCTGATAGGTTTAGTGAGCTGGTCGAGCCTGCGAAGTGAAAGAGCCAGGAATGTGTTGGGTTTATTTGCCCTAGTATAGTATTTGTGCCTAGATCTACAGAGTGAGAGTTCCGCTTGGTCTGTGAGAAAAAGATCTAGGGCTAATCTAGATCGCTCCAGGGTTTCACGATTGGCAGGCGTGGGAGCCGTCTGGAAGGCTTGATGAGAACGATCATAAGTTTGCTCCAGTAGAAGACGTTGCTGCCTTTTGGTTTTATTTAAGAAGGATGCTTTGCTAATGCAAAACCCTCGCAATACCGGTTTGTGTGCTTCCCATAACAAGAGAGGGGAAATATCAGGTGATTGATTGAGAGAGAAGTAGTCTTTAAGGGCTGCTTCTATTTTTAGACAGTGAGCTGGGTTTACAAGCAGGTTATCATTAATGATCCAAGAGGATTCAGCGGGGGATGAGGCCAACGAGGCCATAGATGTGAACATGGCGCAATGGTCAGACCAGGGAATGGGAATTATTTCAGAGGTCAAAAGCCGAGGGGAAGAGGCAGTGGTGACAAAAATATGATCTATCCTAGAGAATGACCGGTGGGGGTGAGAATAGAAGGTGTATTGGCGTTTGGTCGGGTTAAGTTCTCGCCATGAGTCTATCAAAGAATAACGTTGTAGTATGGATTGGAAGGTTTGTTTAGAAGCAGGGATAGGAGATAGTTGAGGAGATTTGTCAAGAAAGGGATATATTACATTGTTAGAGTCTCCGCTAACAATTAAAGTTCCGCCTTTATGATGGTCTATAACCGAGAGTATGTGTGAAAGGAATGGTAAAGGACCTTGGTTTGGAGCGTAGTATGCAACAATGGTGACATCTACATCGAGGAGTTGCCCTACTAACAGGAGGTAACGACCTTCTGGGTCTTTGATTTCGGTGCATGGCACGAAAGGTGTTGTTTGATGGAAGGCGATCAGTACCCCCCTTCGTTTGGCAGTGGCAGAGGCTGTGTAGACCTGAGGATATCGAGGACCAAAAAACTTAGGAGTGGAGTTGGAAGTGAAGTGTGTTTCCTGAAGACAGACCACGTGGGCTTTAAGTGTAGCAAAGGTTCGGAAAGCCTTATTACGTTTCTGCGGGATATTGAGGCCCTGAACATTCAGGGTAAGGACATTTAACGAGCCCATGGGGAAAGCGCATAGTGGATTGGATAGCATGGCACCACCGCCCAGGGTGAAGCCTGACGATTACTGCGGAGGATAGGATTGTTGCGGAGTATGTTAAGCAAAGTCATGGAGTCATGTTGGAGGGAGGGAAGAGGGGTACGGTAAGAGAGAGGTAACAGGAAAGAAAGGGTGTAAGAGGCCATTTAAGGCCTAAAAGGTGGGCTCCCAAGGACACCCTGAGTCAGGGTGGGCTAGGGAGCAATAGTAGCCCAAGTGTTATTAAATAACCAATAACACAGGGGCTAAGGTGGAGTGTGCAGGTACGCGGACCGTAAGGATGACAGCAATGTGATTACCAAATGGTGGCAAGGTCCCGGCAGAAAAAACAGGTATATTAAAAAGAGAAAAACATCTGATAAAATCAGGGAATCCCAGACTCAGACGGCACTAGTGGTGCTAGTGAAACCTCATGGGTGTAGGGGTATGGCATCGCATGCCGTCAAAGCCTAGGCTCCCAGATGTAAACTATTATAAAACCCAGGAGGGGGGGTTGCAGAACAGACCTCATGTTGTGGGGCAACCAAGATTTAACATGTAGAGGGAGAGAGAATACTAACGGTGCTAACCGTAGTGACAATCAAAAGAGTATATCGCATGGTGTGTGCGATAAAAAATAAGGGGGGAAAAAAAAAAAAAGGGATAAACATGGGACAGAGTTCAGTCCATGGTGTCTTGTGAGGGTAGGCCCGGAGACGAAAAACGCCCTCTCTTGTGGAAGTTGGATTGACCTTCAGTTGCACGCGTGGGGAAGGACTTCCGTGGCGAGCTGGATGTGGACCTCCTCTTGGCGCTCTCTGAAGGCGTCGCTGGGGGATGTAGTTGCAGGGTCCGCAGGGTGTCTATAAGGTCCTCAGGCGTCTTGCAGGTGTAATCTCGGGACTGGTGTCGGAATCGCACTGCAAAAGGGAAACTCCACCTATATTGTATTGCATGTTGTTGAAGTACTTGTAGGTGAGGTTTCATAGCCCTGCGTTTGGCGATGGTTGTGGGGCATAGATCCTGGAATAGTTGGTAGGTATGACCTTGGAACTGTAGAGATTCTGCGTTACGGGCAGCTTGTAGAAGTTGCTCCTTGGTACGGAAAAAGTGAAGCTTGGCTATAATGTCACGTGGCGGACCGTCGTTGCGTCGTGGTGCTAACGCCCTGTGGACTCTGTCTAATTCCAATCTATCGATTGGGATAGCTGGGGCAAGCTCTTGGAACAGAGCTGTTATTGTCGATTGTACATCAACGATCGTTTCCGGAAGGCCCCGGACACGTAGATTTGAGCGCCGTGCTCGGTTTTCAAAGTCCTCTAGCCGTGTCAATAAAGTTGCGTTTTCGTCACGCAGGAGATCAAGGTCATCTGTATGTGTCTGAAGTGAGACGTCAAGACCATCCACCCTCTGTTCTAGGTCCGCAGTGCGCTGTCCCAGTTCATGGATTTCCCTAGATAGTGTGGCAGTGATGCGGTCTGAGGTTTGCTTCAAAGCCTTGTGTAGCATTTTTTCAAAGCGTGATAACAGGTCTAGGGGTGTAAGGTCAGGCGTCATGGCTTGTGTATGGACATCTGGTTCAGGGTCAGACTCACCCTCAGACGTGCAGGGATGGCTGGGCTGCGGATCCTGCAGGGCTGCATATGCTCCTGCTGCCTGCTTGCTTCCACGTGCTGGGGCGGTGGCCATCTTTGTGGAGGCCTTTGCCAGGGCCTCCTTAATAGTTTTGGTGGATGGGGGGACCTGGTGCCGGGGTGCCCCTTTGACCATAGTGCTGCTTATATTGGGGGGGGGCTGTTATTCCAATCTCAGCCCCCCTGTTCTCTCTCTTCTCTTCCCTGGCTCTATGTGAGAGGGTAGTGGTGGGCGGGCCTATGGACGGCTCGCTGCAGGGACGGAGTCCTCTGTCGGATTCCTCTGACTCACCGCAGAGGAACCGTCGCTGCCTAGGGCGGATCGGACCCTGGGAGGATCACCACGGGGACCGGGTCCCCTCCTGGTATATTGCGGGCCGGGACCCTCTGCTTCAAGGCGCTGTCACCCGACGGGGAGACGGAGCCTCAGCGGGACATGTCTTTCCCGCTGGCCGCGCATGCGCACTCTCGGTAACTTTTATTTTATAACCCGTTTAAGAATTACAGTTAATGTCCAAACAGCGTTCTTAGGAATGAAACTACAGAGACCTGTGTAAAAAGTTTGTTATTATTAATGTTGTCTATGAAGGTAGAAATCATTGTAGGCCGATATTTTTTATTTCAACATATGCTTGGATCATGCTCCTCTGTGCACCTGACACCTACAGCATGGACTGCTATGGTTGTACTTATGCCCCAACTGTACTATACATAATAAAATGATCATTAGTGTGTAGATAAGATAAAGTGATACCTATTTTTTATAATCAGATTTTTGCAATTTGTAAGTGTTTAGAAATAATTTAGCTTTTTTATCAGTAGGTTTTTTGCATAAAACAATAAAGGAGATTTACAGACTTTTTTTTCTCCCCTAAGCTGTCATTTTATGTAACAGTACTGCAGGCGTTTCCTCAGCCCTTAGCAGATGTACTTTTTGTAGGATGGCTTTATTTGTATATTCATTGCAGAACTAAAACTTCTATTTTTATCTTGGCTTTGTTGCTTGTGTGCCTCCATAAAATTGTGTTGTTTGCTGTATTTCCAGAGTATCATGATTGGTTTAAATGTAAATATGTAAATCATCTTTTCCATAATTCTCGTCTTCTGTTCTGCAATAATTTTCTTTTCTTTGTCTATATTATATAGGGATGGAAAAATCAGTAAACAGGAGATGATGTCATATTTTCTGAGAGCTAGCTCTGTGCTGGATTGTAAAATGGGATTTATCCACAACTTTTCAGAAAGGACATTCCTGCGACCTGTATCTTGTCAGCATTGTGGAAACCTGGTGTGTATGGCAGGACATAAAATACATCACAAATATTTATGAGATTATTTGCTAAAGAGCTGTTTTAGTAATTGTTTGCATTCCCTACATTGTTATAAAATTACATTTTGTATGACTTTCATTGTGTATCCAAAAATGCTTGCTATCAATGAAAAGGACATATAAAACCAAAGTAAATGAGAAATGAATAAAAAAGGCATGACAAGAGTGACATCTTAAGAATAGGATTGCTCTGAACGACCCTGTCGACAAATTAAAATCTTTCCTACAGTGGGGAGTAAAAAGAAGTCGCCAGGGAGCCAGTGTATAATTGCACAGATGGTTCATTGCTGTTTCCCTTTTAAAGAACTGTTTCCCTTTTAAGACTGCATGTTGTCAGAAAGGGTTTGATTGGCTCAGCTCTCAGCAGTACTGGAGTGTTTGCAGGAGTTGCAGTTTCATTAAAGAGGCAGACAATATGACTTTATACTGCACAGAACTACAAGACCAGGATGCTTTGCAAGGAGGAAGGGGGGGGAGGAGAGCCATGTGGGTCTTTGCAGAGGACATGTGGGAGCTAGGCTGCAGCCCCTACTGTGAAGTAGACTGACACTGTTTCCAGAACAGCAGAAGTTGCTATGGACAACAGTTATCTACAGCAGCTGAAGTCAGCAACTGTGATCATTGGTACCAGTCACCCGTGATGGCAGTTACCGGCAGCAACAACATCTCCCACCACAGAGAGAGGTCAGAGTGTTGGAAATCGCAGAGGAGGCATGTGACCATCCCAGGTGAGGCACCTCAGAGATTGTGCAGCACAGGCAATTGACAACAGACAAAAAACTAGCCCCAGAGAGACAGAGTCCCATTTATCATCCTTTCAAAGAGTTAACCCCTGGAGACTGTTTTTCTTAGACGTGATGAACAACTGCTAACAAGTGACTGAGCCTAAAGAGATGTCAGTTTAGCTGGGGACATATTGCTGCAATAGTTGCAAGGAGTAATACTGATCTATAGCTTTACCGGTATATACAGTGGGGATCGAAAGTTTGGGCACCCCAGCTAACAATTTGTATTAACGTGCATAAAGAAGCCAAGGAAAGATGGAAAAATCTCCAAAAGGCATCAAATTACAGATTAGACATTCTTATAATATGTCAACAAAAGTTAGATTTTATTTCCATCATTTACACTTTCAAAATAACAGAAAACAAAAAAATGGCGTCTGCAAAAGTTTGGGCAACCTGCAGAGTTAATATCTTGTACTGCCCCCTTTGGCAAGTATCACAGCTTGTAAACGCTTTTTGTAGCCAGCCAAGAGTCTTTCAATTCTTGTTTGAGGTATCTTTGCCCATTCTTCCTTTCAAAAGTCTTCCAGTTCTTTGAGATTTCTGGGCTGTCTGTCACGCACTGCTCTTTTAAGGTCTATCCATAGATTTTGAATTATGTTGAGGTCAGGAGATTGGGAAGGCCATGGCAAAACCTTCAGTTTACGCCTCTTGATGTAATCCCCCGTGGATTTCGAGGTGTGTTTAGGATCATTATCAATTTGTAGAAGCCATCTTCTCTTTAACTTCAGCTTTTTCACAGATGGCAACAAGTTACCATCCAAAATTTGCTGAAATTTTATTGAATCCATTTTTCCTTCTACTCGTGAGATGTTCCCTGTGCCACTGGCTGCAACACAACCCCAAAGCATGATTGATCCAACTCCATGCTTAACAGTTGGACAGAGGTTCTTTTCATTAAATTCTGTGCTCCTTCTTCTCCAAACGTACCTTTGCTCATTCCGGCCAAAAAGTTAAATTTTAACCTCATCGGTCCACAGAACTTGTTTCCAAAATGCATCAGGCTGGTCTATATGTTCATTTGCAAAGTTCAAACGATGATTTTTGTGGTGAGGATGTAGAAGAGGTTTTCTTCTGATGACTCTTCCATGAAGACCATATTTGTACAAGTATCTCTTTATAGTGGAATAGTGTACCACAACTCCAGTGTCTGCCAGATCTTTCTGATCCCTTCGTGCAGTCAAACGTGGGTTTTGAATTGTTTTTCTCACAATCCTGTGAGCTGTTCTGTCTGATATTTTTCTTGGTCTTCCAGATCTTGCTTTAACTTCCACTGTTCCTGATGACTGCCATTTCTTAATTACATTCCGAACAGAGGATATTGACATCTGAAAACGCTTTGCCATCTTCTTATAGCCTTCTCCAGCTTTGTGAGCGTCAACTATTTTCAGTTTCAGTTTTCTAGACAACTGCTTAGAAGAACCCATGGTGCTGATTGTTGGGGCAAGGTCAGATGAGTCAGGGCATTTAAAACCTTTGAGATTGACATAACCTGGTCTTCCCAGACGATGATTGAGAACAATCCATGACACTGGCAGGTCTCAGCTTGGCAAAGGGGGCAATGCATGCTATAAATTCTGCAGGGTGCCCAAACTTTTGCAGACCCCATTTTTTTGTTTTCTGTTATTTTGAAAGTTTAAATGATGGAAATAAAATCTAACTTTTGTTGACATATTATAAGAATGTCTAATCTGTAATTTGATGCCTTTTGGAGATTTTTCCATCTTTCCTTGGCTTCTTTATGCACATTAATATAAATTGTTAGCTGGGGTGCCCAAACTTTCGATCCCCACTGTACATATATATATTAATATTGTGTTTATTGATGTTATTGTGCCAATTCTAGAAGGTTTGTGCATTCAGTGCATTTAACTGCTATTTTCCAAGTTAATTTGCAGTCTATTTGCAGAGTTTTTCCTGTCTTATTAAACCTGTTATAAAACTTCCCACAAGGTATATTGGTGTACTGTGGATCCAATATATACATATGGATCATCACTGAAGTAAGGACAGAAGTACCCGTTATTTCCAGTGGCTCCTTCGGGGTGAGCACTACATGTGAGAGTCTCATCCGGGATACCTTCTGGTCCCTGTTACAGAGTGATAACCACCTCTACTAGCCAAGCCACCATGATGGATTCTGCTACCGCAGCCAAGTGGTGTGAAGAGCAGAATGGCAACTTGGGGCTCTGTGTAATTATGTGTCTCTCTGGTGCCACCTGGACAGAGGGAAAAGTCCAGAAAGTATTGTCAACTTTAGTACCTGATCAGAAGACAATCGTAGTGGACCTGAAGGGTGATCAGGCAGTCTCCAGTACTTATGCTCTGTTAGAATGGAAGAGAGGGATCTCAACCTGTTTCCAGGGGTCCTTGAAGCCCAGCTTATACAGACAAGTACGCTGGATGAACACCCTGAGATTACTAGCTCAAAAGCGTCAGGATCAGGAATGTCAGATACTACTTCCGCTCCAAGTATAGGGTTCCCTCTTGCTACATTTTTCACTGATATAGGAAAGCTGGTGGAGACTTTAGTCCAAACCTCCGCTGCGTCCATCAATTATGGATATTGCAAGCTGTGATTCTATTCCGGGAAGGTCCCTGTGCCACCTGGGGAAGAGGAGTATGAAACCTGGATGGAACAGGCTATGCAAGCACTAGAGGCTTAAAATAAACAGCGAAATACTGAGTGTTTGAAAGGTATTGCAGCAGAAGCCATTAGAGGTCTGAAATCCAGTCGAGTCCTGTACAGCTTATGATTATCTTCGCATGTTACAAGATGAATTTGGACACACAGAGAAAGCTACAGATTTAATCTACCTGTTTGAACATTCATTTCACCGGGAAGAGGAACAGTTGTCTAAGTATATTCGACGACTAAATAAAATGCTGTATTAGATTGTACTGAAGAACGGAATAGAGCCTACAGATGTAGACCAAGTCAGAATGAAACAGATCCTGAGAGGTGCACTGAATCCTATCTGGATTCAGTTGAAGACTTTACCAGGAGGTACTTCACAGCGATACCCTAAGCTTATCAAGAAGGTACACGAGGAAGAGGCCATCTTGGAGGAGAAAAAGAAAGGATCAGGATCTACGCTGATTACAGAACTTCGAATGGTCAACATGTCCTATGACAGTTCAGAAATAGACCTTTTGAAGACTCAGATGTCACAGATGATGGAGTTGATGACATTACTGACTGCCAGGATTGCCACATCCCAGGGGGAAAAGGTATGGAAACTCACCCAGGCAGAGAGAACACAAAATGTTCCTATTAGAGAACACTCTTCAGTGGTCTGTTACAATTGTGGAGGCATTGGTCATTATCAGTGTGATTGTTCCAGCCCACCCAAGCCACAAGGAAATCACAAGACGGTGGGAAACTCCAGAGGGCCCAGGTGAGGGAGCCAACCGGGTGCCCAATTAAGTTAGTTCGCTCTAGTTCCCAAACTGTAAACGAAGGGCAGGTGGGGCCCAAATATTTGTATCAAGTCTCACCTAAAGCCTCAGTTAGGCTGCCCAAGCTATTCTCTGATGGTCCCAAATCAGAGGGGATCAGTGCACACCAAACTCAAAGCCATCAGTGTAGACAGCAACAGAAACGCTCACAAACCAAAACGGGTTCAAGCTCAAACAGCCGAGCAAACCGCACCAAAGCAGCCAGGCAGGTTCACCTGAGACACTTGCCCTTGTGGAAATTAGAAAGTCTAGAGATCTGGGGTATAGAAACTAAGAAGCTCCCTTATGACGGATATCTCCCAGTCGATCTTGAATTTGGCACATCTATCGTAGGACAGCCAGTACCTTCTGTCACATTGGCCACTGTATGTCCCCGCCCTCCAGGGGCAACTTGGAGTTCCATGATTGTAGGGACAAACACTGACTTAGTTTGATAGTTACTCACTCCTCATGTCTCAGAGAGTGAGATTGCAGCTGAAAGTGTACATCCCGCATTGCTCTCGGTGTCCCAGAGGTTGATTCAGGAACAGAAGGCTCCAGCTGAAGGAGTGGGAAAACTATGGAAGTTGGACAGGGCAGAAAAGGTTTTACAACCTGTTGAAGTAGCGTGTATGAGGATTTCAGTTAAATTGAATTGGGACCAACCTGGTCCTTACATTGTCTTTGAAGGCGACCCACAGGCGACAGATTTGGGTTTGGAACTGATTCCAGAAATCATTTAAATGAAGGCCTTAGAGAGCCCATGGAAAGGTTCCTGTCAGTGTTCTCAATGTTACTGATTCTCCAGTGAAGCTGCGGGCCCTAATGATGATAGGGCAAGTGAACCCAGCCACACTCATCACACCACATGATACAGTGAGGGAAGCCGATGAAGAATTATCAGAGGACCAATTCTATCCAGAGGGCTCTCCTATGATGTCTGAATGGAGAGAATGGGCCAGAACACAACTTTTAAAGTGGGGGAAATTTTTCTCGGCAAATGAGTTTGACGTGGGATGTGCAAAGAGCAAACAGCACCATATTCATCTACAAGAGGATAAGCCATTTCGAAAGAAGTCTTGACGAATCCCATTAGCGGATTTAGATGACCTCAGGGAACATATTGCAGAGTTAAAGAGGACAGGAATTATTCAGGACTCCTGAAGTCCCTATGCTCCCCCCCATGTGGTGGTGAAGAATGGGTCATTGAGGATGTGCATTGATTATTGCACCCTCAATAAGAGAACCATTCCAGACCAGTACACTACACCAGGGATAGAAGATGCCCTGCAATATCTTTCAGGGGCCAAATGGCTCAGCGTGTTGGACCTGAGAAGTGGGTACCATCAGATTCCCATGCATCCAGATGACCGAAAGAAAACTGCTTTCATCTGCCCTGTGGGGTTCTTTGAATTTGAGTGTATGCCGCAAGGCCTGTCTGGAGTCCCTGCTACCTACCAGCATTTGATGGAAAGGACTGTTGGTGACATGAATCTGATTGAAGTACTGATGTATCTAGATGACATAATTGTCTTTGGACGTACTCTGGAAGAATATGAGGAGCGTCTGGAGAAGGTCCTAAGACAACATTATGAAGAGGGGTTGAAGCTGTCTCTTGAGAAGTGCCAGTTTTACCTGTCATTAGTCACCTACCTCGGGCAAGTTGTCTCAGCTGTGGGAGTAGCAACTGACCCTAAGAAATTGGAAGCCGTCACCACATGGCCAAGTCCTCGAAATATGCAAGAGTTGAGGTCATTTCTGGGGTTCTGCTCTTACTAACAGGAGGTTTGTGGAAGGATTCACCAAGAAAGCCAGACCTCTCACTGGACTTCTGCAGGCTGGTGAAGATGACAGGGAGAAAGAAGCCTCAGAGGGAGTCCAGCAAGCTAACAGGGCGAGAAAGTCTCAAGAGTCCATAGAGGGAGAGTGGTCTGATCAATGTGGACAAGCATTCCTTCAGTTGAAGTGGAGCTTGACTAATGCCCCAGTCTCAGCCTACACTTACCCTAGAAAGCCCTATGAGCTCCATGTTGATGCCAGCAGAGATGGACTGTGTGGTGTGTTGTATCAAGAATGTGATGGATGTTTGAGACCTGTCGCTTATGTGAGTCGAAGCATTACTCCATCTGAGAGAAACTACCCTACCCACAAGTTGGAGTTCTTGGCATTGAAATGGGCTGTCATGAACAAGTTGAAAGAATACCTGTATAGTGCAGAATTTGAGGTCAAGACAGATAACAACCCGCTCACATATGTCTTTACCACGGCTTAACTTGATTCCACAGGACATTGATGGTTTACAGCACTTTCCAGTTTCCTTTTCAGCTTGAAGTACCGACCTGGAGTTGGAAATGGAGATGCTGATGCTCTGTCAAGAAGACCCCATGACCCGGGAGCTTCTAAGGAAGAGTGGACTCGATTGACAACAGAAAATGTTCAGGCTTTGTGTCAAGGGATTGAGTACCGAGGTAGAGGAGCAACGGGGGCTGAAACCCTTGGAGCAACCACTATTGGAGTCCCAAGGCTCTACTGTGACCTAACCCAAGTGTGGGATGAGGGACTACCTGCCCTTTCCAAGAAAGACTTGAGGAAGGATCAAACAGAGGATCCTCTTTGTTGCCTGACTTTGAAATCTTTGAAGAATGGTCACTCAGAACTTTTGCTAGCAGCAGACTTCCCAAAGGAGGCTCGATTGGTTCACAAGAAGTGTAATCGAAAGCAGTTGTCAGGCGGGGTGGTCTACCAAAGGGGCCCCTTGGGTGACTCAGAAGAGTCTTGGCAACTCTTCCTCCCAGAAAAGCATAGGGGGAAAGGAGGTTGGATGGTTGTGGCCATCTGAGTCCATGGATGCCACTCCATCTACATCCACTGCTAACCAGCACTCAGGCATACTTTGGCCCGATGCACCTGAATTCATACCTCGGGAACCGGTAAACACAGAGCTAGTAGAGGAAGACTATCTGTTATTCTCTAAACTGGATGAGGAATTGCTGGATGAGAATACCTCTCAACCTGAAGGAGGATTTTCTGAGGAAAGCCACCTTGGACCTGATGAAGAACCCTGTGAAGAGACGCACCTTGAGCCCAAAGAACAGAGAGTTAAGAGAACAGTGAGACCCCCACTCAGAATGATAAATGGCACCCCTGGAACCAGCTCAGGAGAAACCCCTATTTCTCCAGAAGAAGAGAGAATTGAGTCCCCTCAACCTGTACTTCAACTAGAAGATGGTTCTGCAGATGAAGGTCCCTCATGGCTTCTAGAATCAAGGTCTAAGCGACTGGTGGGACCTCCGCAGAGACTCACTTACGACTTATCCGGTAATAGCACAGAAGAAGCTGTAACTACTGTGTGAAGATCACCTGAGGTATCCACCCTGTCCATAGATGTATCAAAAGACTTGAGTCCTCCCCAGGCCATCAGCACACCTTGGTGGAATTTCCCCCTACCCACCTCATTTCTTAAGAGGTGATGCAAATTGAGTCTACCTTCTCGAAGAAAGGGTGTATAATTTGAAATGTTGTGTAATTTTTGCAAAACTGTTGAAATTTGTATATACAGAGTTATCCTTTTGGTGGACCCAAAGATTTGAGTGGGGGGAGAGTGTAGTGGGGCCATTGCTGTTTCCCTTTTTAAAGTACTGTTTTCCTTTTAAGACTGCATGTTGTCAGAAAGGGTTTGTTTGGCTCAGCAGTACTGTAGTGTTTGTGGGAGTTGCAGTTTCATTACAGAGGCAGACAATGTAATTTTATACTGCACAGAACTACAAGACCAGGATGCTTTGCAAGGAGGAAGGGGGAGGAGGAGAGCCATGTGGGCCTTTGCAGAGGACATGTGGGAGCTAGTCTGCAGCCCCTACTGTGAAGTAGACTGACACTGTTTCCAGAACAGCATAGGTTGCTATGGACAACAGTTATCTACAGCAGCTGAAGTCAGCAACTGTGATCATTGGTACCAGTCACACACGACGGCAGTTACCGACCGCAACAACATCTCCCACCGCAGAGAGAGGTCAGAGTGTTGGAAATCGCAGAGGAGGCATGTGACCATCCCAGGTAAGGCACCTCAGAGATTGTACAACACCAACAATTGACAACAGAAAAAAACTAGCCCCAGAGAGACAGAGTCCCATTTATCATCCTTTCAAAGAGTTACCCCTGGAGACTGTTTTTCTTAGATGTGATGAACAACTGCTAACAAGTGACTGAGCCTAAAGAGATGTCAGTTTAGCTGGGGACATATTGCTGCAAAAGTTGCAAGGGGTAATACTGATCTATAGCTATACTGGTATATACGTATATATATATTAATATTGTGTTTATTGATGTTACTGTGCTAATAGCTGATTGTAAAAAAAAAAATTGCCAGCCATTAAAATATGATTTTAAAAAACAACGTAGGGTCACCCCCCTCCATCCATACCAAGCCCTATTGATACCAATACCATTGACCCAGCATCCTCCGGTTGATGATGTCACATGGGGTGTGGTCACATGGGTAATATTACTGGGTGGCCCCAACTTTCAAGCCAGTGGAGCAGTCAGACGTGTGGTGGTTTATGTAAGGATTTATTCTACTTATGAAGGGCGGTGTCCTTTTCCCTTAAATAAAATATCACAGTGCCTCCAGCCGTTAAAATACGGCAAATATTTAATGAACCAATAATTTGGACACCTTTTATAATTTGATCACCACTTATTAATATACATTGAGTCCTTTTAGCCAGTATGATTTCGTACCATACACACAAAAATTGCCTTATAATAAATAAATATATAAATTTATTTATGTACAAAAATTATATATATATTAACACAAAACGCAAAAGACTGGTAATAAATGGATACTGGTACACACGATCAAAGATATACTATACCAATATTATACACCAAACAATGTTCTAAATAATGATAATAAAGATTACAATTAAATTTAGTGATAAATGGTAATTTTAGAGTACTTCAGAGGTAATTTTCTCCCAAAACGTGGCCATAGGAATGGGAGAAAATATTCCCTGATAAATTGTACTCTAACCAATAAAAATTAATTATTTATGCAATATGTAAATTTTTTTATATGACACCAAACAATTTTAGCAGTAATAATCTGGATCTCTCTATCTATATATGAACACCCAATGCAGTTATTATTGCTCTAATGTAATTCTTATCACTCTAAGCAACAGAGGAAATATACAATACAATATTAGATCTAAACAGTTTCACCACACCCAGAACCTGGATTATGACGCCTCCCCAGTGGATTCAGCTGGCAATTGAAACGCCTTCAGTAATGGCCGCAGGGGGCAAGTGAGATATAGTGCAATAGGTGGTAAAGTTGGAAAAATGTAGGATGGTAGAAGTACAGAGAGTTAGAAGTTTTAGTAAAAGTTTTTAAAAGTTTGAAAGGATTAAGTAGTAGTTCTTCAGATAGGATAGATTTCAGCCTCGTCAGATTTCTTCAGCTTGTCGGTTTCCTTGGATTTTTCTTAGCTTGCTCTTTTTGTGTGTGGTTTTTTTTTTCAATGAGGTGCATGGCTTTTTATACCATCCAAACCATTGTTCTAAAAGACCCTCCCAACAGGCTTTTTGATTGGCTGGTCGAGAAGTGTATGTACCTAAGCTATCTCTCACCTGTCCACTGGGGGGCAGTCAGGGATCACAAAACAATTTGAGTATTTATGATGACTCATACCTCGGGTGGAACCCAAGGTGATTTTAGGTATTAAATAGACATCTCATCCAAATATATATTTGATTCTACCTATAATGTCCTGGATAGGAACCATAGAAGATATATGTGTATTCAGTTATTCATTTCCCTGAGGTTCAAACTTGTGTGAAAACATTTGCTTTCTGATAGAAACATACAACTGATACCAATTCACAAAATATCTTACTTTTCACCATTTCATACTCAATTTAATGGTATACAATCCCCAACTCTGCTGAATATATTTTTGTTTGAGAAAGAGTGTGAATAATGTGTCTTTTCTTTAATGTCTTTGTGGGTAGAAATATAAGTTCTGAGTTTCACCTTTTGGGTCTTAGGAATGACACAGGAAACCGCTGTTTACTTGTCCATTGTTAAGATAATAGGGTAAACAACCAGTTATCCTTGTAGCCTTCGTTTGAGAAGTCTGTTGGCTTATCACTCTCTCCAAGGTTTTGTTTAATCTTCTCAGACTTACAAGTATGGTCTTACGTATTGTTAATTTGGTCATGTGTGGTGATTCACTGTTTGGAAGTCCAACATTGTATTTGACTTTCTAATTAACTTTTTGTAGGTGCAATCTCCTCAACTCCAATAGACAATAGCGCTTGTTGATAATATATACTTTTGCTAGTCTTATAGTCACCACATAAGCTCTCAGGATTGTCTGTCTTGGGACCACCTGTAGATATTCAAATAGTCTATTGTCTCTGGAAAGAGTCCCTTCTACTCATTGTGTGTGTGTAATTTCACTAGAAGGTCATTTGAATTCTAACCAAGAAAGGTTAACCCTTAACAGACGGCTGGGCTTGTGGCTGTTGGAATAGAATTATGTTTTTGATAAATAGTCCCCCAAAAGTCACTACAGACAGCCAGGAGCCAGCATCAGGAGCAGAGCCTTTTTTTTTTCTTTTTTCCGGTAGCAGCAGTGGGCATTATGATTGACGTTGGATCTACTTCGTGGGACATTCTTTTATTTTCCTTCTTTTAATAAAGAACTTGTCAAAGCCTGTCTTTTTTCATACTACAGGTTTTTTTTGTGAATGGATACCATTTACCCCATACTCATTCACATGGGGGGCCAGGATCTGGGGGCCCCCTTGTTAAAGTGGGCTTCCAGATTCCGATAAACCCCACACCCACAGACCCCCACAACCACTGACCAGGGTTGTGGGGAAGAGGCCCTTGGTAGGGAATGATTAACACCCCTGCCAGGTTATTATTTTGCTGCCTGTGCACCATAGGGACATTTCCCTTTACTTCTTGTTCCAGAGCAAATGCAACAAAAATTTAGAGTCCATTCACACCACGTGTAGTAGGACTGTGCTGAGTGGTTATTCCAGCGCAGTCCCACCGCATGACAAGGTAAAATGCCTTGTCTCCTGTATGACCAATTCACAACACTGAGTTGTTCTGGTGTGCAGGCACTGTGCATTGAAAAAGAGTAGTGAATGCACTACCTTTTTCAGCGCACCACAGTGTAGCGCGAGGCACCACCTCTCACCGCGTGGCAGCTAACTGAATTTAATGAAATGTCTTTGTGACATTTCAATAAAGTTCAATTAAAAAAAAACATTGCGGTACAAAGCAGTGATACCCGCCGGACCACACCACACATCATCCACTGCGTTATAAAGGGGTGGCTGGTGTGAATGGACCCTTAGACAGTTGTCCTTGGAACCAATATCCCCATTGGAAAATTTTGCCTTATCTTTTCTTCTTGGGACAGCCCTAAAACTTTGGATTTCCCCTCTCTTGCTTTCTCACTGATAAAATTTACCTGCACAAATAGAGGCTGACAGCAATAAAACCTAGACAGAGGGTCTAATCTCTCTCCACTCTTTCCTACAGAAATACTTTAACCTGTTAAAGATGCTTTGGTTCACTTGTGGAAATAGAGGTATGTTTTCAGTTAGAGAATGATAAGCTGTTCATTCTGATCTGAGTTAAGCCAATCATTCAATCCCATTCAGCTCAGCCTACAGACAAAGTGATTTTGTATATAAATATCTTGTATCAGCTAAATCTATCAGTGCAAGGTTTTTCAAAGCCTATCTCTGGGCAATTATTAACCCCCACCCCCATCACAAACCACATGCAGACAATGAAGGGAGATTCCCTTCTAGTGAACTGAGGCTGCATGAAAAGTCAGTAGGACAATGTTCCAATTAGGGTGAAAGGCAGAGACCAACTTAGGGAGGGAGCAACGCTTAGATCTTAGCACCAAATTTCCTCCACTAGGAAGCACTGCAGGCGAAAAGCTCCAATTTAGTTTACTTGTGGGCTCCATCTTGTACATCCTACAATTGGGTGATTGTTGTAGGTTCTGTCCTCCTCTAAGGCCTTAATTGACAGGTAAGAGAGTACTTTTGACAAATTAGTTTATCTTTATCATCTTTACAACATCCTATTATTGTTCGCCACCATCACTGCATAATGTTTACCTATAGTCTGGTCAGTAAATAGTTTTTTCTTTTCCTCCTCTCAGTAAAATGATGAGGCCAACTTCTAGAGCAGTGTTTCTCAACCAATGTACTGTGAGAGGTCCCCAGGGGTTCCGCCATAATCTGCCCATCCCTCACAAGCAGACAAAGGGTAGATTGCATCCCCACATGGCTGACAGTCAAGCTGCCGAACTGCAGCGGGAAACAATATGCATCAGTGTCCTGCGCTGATCCCAGCCAGCCCTCCCCTCCTGGCGTGCTGATCCCCAACCTCCCTGCTCTCTTGTCCATCCCGAGTGATGTCACACACAAGGCACCAGGTTGGTGCACATAAGGATTCAAAAAAGAATAATCTTGATTGAAGAATGAACACTGGTAGAAGTAAAAGGTTAAAGATGAACTCCACTTTTGTTGAGAAAAAAAACAATCCCTGCTGGATGATGATTGTTACCAAACTTTGTAACTGCTCTACCTGTTGCTGTTCTTAAGAAAAAGCTGTTTGTTGAAGTGTGTCCTTGGAAGTCTGGTTCCTGAATGGCAGTGTTTGTGTTCAATCTAATCAGCTGATGCACTTGCAGTGTTCTAATTATGAAAATTGTACTGTCTGCATCCCTTTAGAAGTAATTAACCCTTAGGCAGTATCTCACCAAAAATATAATTACCATTGCAGAGGACGCTTAAAATTTTACTTGTATCTTCTGGGAAAATTAGCAAGCCAATTGCACAAGCAGGAATTTACATTTCTTGGGAAGATCTGTATACTGTCACGATTTAGGCGGCAGGTCTCCTGCCTGTGTTTTTCTTACTTCTTTGCTGTATTGGTTTGTTGTGTTGTTTGACTTCTGTGCTCACCTGTGGGTGTCACCTGCTATTCTGTAGGTTTATATTTCCTTTCCCTTCTTTCTCTTCCTTGCCCACCTCTCAGTTTTCTCTCCTATATAAGATATGATCAGTGCAGCCCACATTGCCTGAGCAACTTTCTAGTTCTCTGAGCTCCTGTTTGCCTACTATTATGTGTGTAACAGCCTGCTGTAATACTGTTTGCAGGATGTTAAATTGACACAAGATGGTAGTGTCCTACAGCCCCAGTTATACAGATTCTGTTGGAAAGCTTTGTTGTATTTGTAGGCTGATTTCAGGACTTCACTGTCTAACTGTGCGTTGACAAACTACATTTCCCAGAGTAGCTGCTGGATGGGCAGGAGCAGATAAATGCAGATGCTCCAGAACACAAAGACAGGAAGTGGATGGAGAGAGAGGTGGAGAGCAGGTGTAAGGAGAAGATCATGTCGGACACTGGATGTCCCAGCTAAGCCAGACAGCAAAGAGTGAAGGGGAGAGGATTAATTGCTGTTCACTGACATCGTTGACAAGTCAATTGAACAGCCCTGCAAGCAGGTGGGCCGGAATGCTGCTGTCCAAAGTGATCTCTGAAGGAGGAACCATGTGGAAACAGGGCCCCCAACTACAGAGAGACCATCCGCCACCTAACTGAGGCCATGGATTGGGTGAGAGAATTCCATACTCAAGCCATCTAAGTGGCACATGACCTTACCAAATCCAGTTACTTTCTACTCAGTTTGACTACTATTGTTTCTCAAGCTACCTGTGTTAAGACCCACGTTGTTCGGCCTACTGACCCAAGGTGCTCCATCATTATTGCAGTTTGCTGCTGTGGCCCAAGGAAGAACCAATTTTACCAAATGTCAATGTCTGCCAAATTTTATACATCACCCTGTGTGTGCCAAGGGGGAACCATTCAAATTCAATATCACTTAAAGGGGCAGCTCCCTTCCTTTTGGGTTCATCCTCTATTAAGGAAGTTCTACCTTTGCGTCAAGGATGATTTGAATCCTTATGTGCACCAACTAAGGTCCCATTGAGTGCACAGAAGATCAGACACTGCAGTTAAAGGGACATTGGCCGGGGGGCGCTCGTGAGCAGCCTGAAGAATGGCTGCTATTTAAATTTGGCTGCTTGACCTCCGGCACATCGGCCGATTTTAAGCCCTCAGGGGGGGATTTCTCGCCTCTCCTCCAACCTCTCCTGGCCCCTCGTCCCCTGGTGCCCCAATGGGGAAAAAAACAGCCTCCTCCCGCGCTTCCAGCGCCCGGCAGACCGTTTTTAAAGTTGCGGCCTACCCGCCGGAGATCGCGGGTGAAGCCGCGGCCTTGATTTTTGGCCTGCCGCCGAAGAGTTCCAGAGCCCCGGCCGCGGGATCGAGTCTTCCCCCGGAGACCACGGTTGAAGCCCCGGTCCTGATTTCGGGTCCCCCACTGCCCCTACCCGCGGGTGGGCTGGATCCCAGGGGTGAAGATGACCTGGCATCAGCGGCATCCCTGCGGTCTTCTCCTCCAGGTCTGAGAGACGCTGAGCTTCTGCACCGTATAAAGACGATGCTACAGTCGGAACTGTCCTCCGCTACCTCCAAGCTTGCTGACCGACTTTCACGTGAAATCCGAGAATTGGGCAATCGGACGAATGATCTTGAGGATAAAATGGATGCGGCGGCCACGGTCATTGAGGGTCATGAGCAGGATTTGTGTGACCTCAAGAAAGAATTAGCGGGTGTGCTGCTCCGACTTGAGGATTTCGAGAACCGTTCCCGTCGTGGCAATTTGCGGTTAAGGGGTATTCCTGAAACGATCACAGATCTCACCTCCACCGCTACTGCTCTGTTTCAGGAGCTGACGCCTACAATTCCCATCGACCGGCTCGAATTTGACCGCATTCATCGTGCATTGGGCCCCAGACGACCGGATGGGCCCCCGAGGGACATCATCATCAGGTTCACTTTCTACCGCACTAAGGAAACCATTCTCTTGGCGGCCAGAAACAAACCAGATCTCAGATTCCAGGGACATCGCTACCAGCTCCTCGCGGACCTCTCCCAGACCACTCTGCAGAAACGACGTCAGTTCAAGCCCTTCACTTCGGCCCTGGTGAACCACGGAATTAAATACGCCTGGGGCTTTCCGTTCCGCCTCACCTTTAACTACCAGGGCCGCGGTCATTCTGTTGTTACACCGGAGGAAGCCCATTCGCTCCTGGAATCTTTGCACCTTCTTCCGCCTGGGATCGCTGCTCGGAGCCCGGCTCACTCCACTGGATCCCCAGCAAGGCCGCTTCCACCAGGCCGCCTCTGGGAGCAGTCATCCAACAGAAAGAGGGCCCTCTCTCATACCCCTCAACGATCAAGTCCATCCTGCTCTTCTCCAGGCTGAAGATGCATCTCGGATTTCCCGCGTTGTGTTTCACCGTTGGACTCTCCTGGTGGGACTGTGAGTTTGACCCCTAGGGCTCTTCCAGTTGTTAGAGTTCCAGGCTAAGCCTGATCCAGCCTACTCCCTTGGGTTCTGCCACTAAATAGGGGGGGGTCTCCTTTTGGACTCGTGGATTATGACTTTTCGCTGTCCTGGCCTATCTCGGGTCCGGGTGCCGTTGTTCGGATTCCCGTTTGGGTATGGGGTGATGGCTCCTTCGGGCTCCGGTGGGAGGTTGGCCTGGTGGGCCTGCTCGAATGTTGGCCTTTTTGGGAGGTGGGTGGGGGACCACCTGGGCTATGTAGAGGTTCTACGGCCGTTCTCCTGGAGGGGGTTGGCCCCTAGTGTAGCTGGGTTTTCTAACGGGAAGTTGATGCGGAAGTGCTCTTAGTTATTACTTTAGCGTTCTGTTCTACTGTGTCAATTGCCTTTTTGCCCCCTGGGGGCTTATGTTTTTGTTGTTTTCATTTGCAGCCATGTGTCCGGTGGTAGAGCCACCCCCAACCGGTATCCTTAAGGTATAGGAGGATGCATGTCACCATTGACGTGACACGTTTGTACTGTTATATATATTTCTTGTTTCTTTTTTTTCTCCCTTCTTTTCTTTTCCTTTTTGTCTTTTTTGTTTTCTCCTCATGCAGGGTTTCAGGATGCCATAGTCCGTGCGCCATTGGGAGTGGTAACTGGTGGCCAACCTATGCTTTTTCTTCTGAGCGTGCTGTGCTGATACCGCCATGGCCTCACCCCTTCTGAAAGTATACTCACAGAACGTTCAAGGTTTCAATTCGCCTCAGAAGCGGGCTAAAGTTTTTCATCACCTCAAATCGCAACAAATTGATGTGGTATGTTTACAGGAGACCAGGTTTTCCCAGTCCTCTGCTCCGCGGTATCTTTCGCCTCACTTTCCCACCTTTTACACTGCCGCGGCCCCTGAGAAACGCCGAGGTGTACTAATAGCTTTCAAGCGCAATCTTCCTTTTGTCTGTGCTCGGAATATAGCGGACCCACGGGTAGGTACTTACTTCTGCAGGGCACCCTCTGGGATCAGGAGGTTACCTTTGTCTCATATTATGCACCCAATCGCTTTCAACATAAATTCTTTTCTCATCTTTGCACCATTGTCTCCCGACACTCCAAGGGTCTTCTTTTTCTTCTGGGAGATTCTAATGTTACCTTGGATTCTACATTGGACAGGCAATATGCCCAGGGGACGGCCCCTTCTCACGACTTAGTGCTAGAGGAACGTATGCGCTCTCTCTTGAGGACGGCGGGGCTGGCGGACGTTTGGAGAGAATTTCACCCAACTGAGCGCGACTTTACATTCTACTCTAACCCTCATGACAGTTTTTGTAGAATTGACCATATATTCATGCGTGTTCAGCAGCTTCCTTTGGTTAGGCAGATAACTATTCCCTCCTCGCCCTGGTCGGACCATGATCCCTTGGTACTCCTCCTGGCCCTTTCTGGGTCGGTGCGGCGCCCTTTTCACTGACGCATTAATGATTCCTTATTGACCACTCAGGTCACTTGCCAACAAATAGAATCTTTTGTACGCACATATTTTGTGGAAAACTCGGGATCTGTTTCTTCGGCAGTTCCCCTGTGGGAGGCGCATAAAGCCACGGTGCGGGGTCAGGTTATACAGCTGGCGGCGGTTCGGAAGCGGGAACGGGAGCGCCGACTTTTGGAGCTTCATTCTCTGTTTGCCTCTGCAGACGCTCGTTGGAAGTCATTCCCATCCATGGCCCGTAAACGTGCCCGGGACACCCTGGCAGCAGAGTTGGATCTACTCGCCTCTTCAGAGGCGGAGCGGGCCCTGCGTTGGACCAAACACAAATTTTATTCCTGTGCGAATAAGCCTGGTCCGATGCTGGCCAGGAAACTCAATTCTGTGGGGAAACCCCACAAACCGATCCGATTGCGACTTCCCGTGGGTGGCTGTACTTCTAATCCCCAGCTGATTGTCTCCTGTATTGCGGACTTTCTCTCGCGTCTTTATGCTAAACCAGATCCCTTCCCTGTGGCTCAGGCAGAGGCATTTTTTCAAGACCTCCAACTCCCTGGACTATCTGAGGCAGCGCAGAAGGCCCTCAATGCCGGTGTTACCGTACTGGAAGTGCTACAAGCTATTAAATCTCTACGGTCCACCGCGGCCCCAGGTCCAGATGGCTTTTCCGGCCTCTACTATAAGAAATTTGCAACTCTGTTAGCACCCTTCTTGACTGATTATTTTAATGAGTTACGACAGGGCTCCTTGCCCTCTCCAGACGCACTTAGAGCTCATATCTCTATGATTCCTAAGACAGCCGATGATGTGCAGGAACCGCAAGCCTTTCGGCCCATTTCTCTTCTTAATGAAGACCTGAAGATATTAGGCAAGATTCTCAGCTGTCGTATCAATAAATATTTGCGTAGCCTGATTCACAGGGATCAAGTGGGTTTCATCCCTGGGAGACAGGCGGGTGATAATGTTCGTAAGGTGGTTCATCTTATACATTTTCTACAACAACGGAAAATACCGGGATTCCTACTGTCCTTAGACATATATAAAGCCTTTGATTCTCTATCCTGGGACTATCTGCGGTTTGTGCTGTCTCGCTGGGGTTTTGGGGATTCTATTATTTCTTAGATTCAAGCCTTGTATTCTTCCCCGTCGGCTTCCGTTAAATACGCTGGGTATTTCTCAGATTCCTTTCCTATTTGGCGAGGTACGAGACAGGGATGCCCCCTGTCCCCAGCACTCTTTGTCCTGGCGCTTGAGCCGTTGGCAATGGCGCTCCGGACTGATTGCAATATTTCGGGGGTTCCATACGCTGGACAGGAGTTCAAGTTGAACCTTTTTTCAGACGATGCCCTCTTGACTCTCACTAGCCCCTTGACGACGCTTCCAAATTTGCAACAGGTTCTTGAGCGCTTCTCCTTGATTTCGGGTCTCTGTATCAATTTGGATAAGACTGTCGCGCTTAATATTACTTTGGCCTCAGATTTGGTTTCGCGCCTACAGTCCCACTTCCCTTATAAATGGGCTTCTTCTTCTCTTGAATATCTAGGCATCCGCTTGACCCCCACCTATGACTCACTGTTTGCTGCAAACTACTATCCACTGCTTCGCTCTGTGTCCTCTCTTATGCATTCTTGGCAATTTCCACACCTGTCATGGATTGGACGGATTAATTCAGTAAAAATGACCATCTTGCCGAAACTGCTATACTATTTTCGCACCCTCCCAGTGCGGGTTCCTCCTCATTTCCTTCGGTTGCTTCAGGCAAAGATTATGCGTTTTTTATCTGGGCCAATAAACGCCCCAGAGTTTCCAGAACTACGCTTTTTGTCCATAGACTTCAGGGTGGCCTTGGGGTTCCCAATGTTACTAAATATTATCAGGCGAGCCAGATCGCCCCGCTATCTATGTTGCATGCTTCCTCAGACATACCTCTCTGGGTCCTCCTGGAACTACCTAATTGTGCCCCTATTGCGATATCGACACTTCTATGGCTTCCCTCTGCCCTGCGTCCCACGGCACTGAGTCCGATTTTGCTCCATGGCTTGCAAGTGTGGGACTCGGTACGTTACTCCAGTGGCCTAATGTCACCTTTTTTGCCTTTGCTCCTAATCACTAACAACCCCCTCTTCCCACCAGGTTTAGATCAACCAAGGGCGTTTTCTTGGTGGGTGACCAATGGTTTTTCCCAGGTACGACACTTTTTGACCTCTCGGTCCTTCCCTACCTGGAATTCTCTTCGGGAGTCACGGGATGTCCCTCCGGCGGAGTTTTTTCGTTACCTTCAATTGCGGCATTGGCTGATCTTATTGCGGGGCATGTCTGTCTTCCCGTACCAGAAATCTGCCTTTGAACAGCTTTGCCAACAACGGCCAGGCGCCCCAGGCCTTACTTCCCTTCTTTATGCAGCTTTGAATAGACGCTCGCCGCATACTTCTCTTTCATATGTCGTTCAGTGGGGGCGCGACCTGGGAGTGGCCGTGGATCCGGAGGACTGGAATAAGGCCTGGTCACTCATAGCTAAATGCTCATTTAATACGACCACGCTGGAGGCAGCCTATAAGGTATTGTTTCGCTGGTACTGGGTTCCGGCTCGGTTGGCCCGGGCTAACCCTGCCTGTAGTGATCAATGTTTTCGGGGTTGTGGCCATCGTGGAGATGTATTGCATATCTGGTGGTCATGCCCGAGACTGTTTCATTTTTGGTCTCGTGTGTTTGGGCTCCTTTTCACCTTGTTCCATCTCTCCATCCGCCGGGATGCTTGGTATGCTTTGCTTCATTGCCCCATACCGGGCCTCTTGGCTCATCAGCAGAAGTTGGCTTCCTATCTGTTTTTATCGGCCACTAGAACAATTGCTCAGGCCTGGAAGAGTCCGGTTGTCCCTCTTCAGGGGGTGCGGGATCGTATGACCACTATGATGCTCAACGAACAGATGTCGAGTATCCGCAACGACTCCCAACATAAATTTTTGAAAATATGGGAGCCGTGGTTGCAATATACCTTTCCCACACTCTCCCCGGCTAGTCTGGGGATGTAATGGCTTTCGGTATTGGCGCTCTTGGACCCCTGCCCCTTGCCCCTCTCTTTTTTTTTTTTTTTTTTTTCTTCTTCCCCTCTTCTTCTTTTTTCATTCTTTCTCTGTTTTGGTGTGACTGGCCTGCTGCATTTAGTTGTTATAGTCAGTTACAGTAATGTTTTGTAATTTATGTGCCATTGATAGCCTCTGTGTGGGCGTACCTTTTGCCCTGTTGGCATTAGAGCACTGTTTTTCCTTTTTTTTTTATTTTGCATTTTTTTTATCTGTGCAATTGATAGCCCCTGCGTGGGCGTGTTTTATTGCCTCTCTTTTATACTGTTTAAAAATTAATAAAAACCATTGAAATAGAAAGGGACATTGGCCTATTTAATTGAAGAGCTCTTCTTTTTCCTCAGAATTAGACTCAGCCCTGCTTGGTAGTTTTTTTAACTCACTGAAAAAACATCTAAGGACTGGGGTTGGGCTCCCAGAGCAGGGTCAAGAAAGACAGGGAACCCAAAAATTACTCATCAGCCCCTGAGGGGGTAGTGTTACATGTGGAGGCTTGTCCAGGATATTGCTGTCCAGAGAGTCTGTGAACCTTAAGAAGGAATCATGGAACTCTCCGAGATTACTGTGTGATGCCAGGACAAAAATGGAAGAGCAGGGTTATGCGTGCTACTGAGCGTCCCAAGGGTGAGTGGAGGGAAGGACAGGTTGAACAGATGTTAATGACCCACATTCCTGATCAGAGAGTGAGCATCCTAGACATGAGAGGCAGTGCATATGCATCCAATGTGTTCGTGTTGACAGAATGAAAAAAGGGGTCCCTCCCTCACTTGAAGAAGGAAGTATACACCTGACTGACACAGTGACAGCACAGCTGTTGTGGCCTTGCTCCTCTGACCCCAACATGGAAAAGCCAAAAAAGGGGCACCTGTGCCTGAGACCTCTACCTCGGCTGGCGCCATTTGGGGCATACCTGCTACCATGCTGACTAAATTGGGGAAGTTTATAGAGACTCTGTTGACTCGGGGAGGATGACTTGACACTTTGGTTGATCAGGCCCTTTAGGCCATAGAAGAATGGGAAGTAGCAGATGCTGTGAAGAGTCAGAGAGTAGTGGATAGCTTACAGATTCCTGCCTCTGACATTGTGCAGACCCTAAAGTGAGATAAGCCAGGTTTTACTGCACATGAGTGTCCTGAGGCCCTACAAGAAGATTTCGGGCAAATTGAGAACTGTGCTGAACTGACATACTTGTTCTAACACACATATAAGCAAGAAGGGGAGAAGCTGCCGACTATGTGCAGAGGCCGGAAAACAATATCTTGCACCAGGTGACCAGGTGATTGTCCAGGGAGGACACAGAAGCTTATGGTCAGTTATCCTTATGGCTCAGTGACATACTCAAAGCTGCTAAAAACCATATGGGAAGAGGAGGACTTAATGGCAGCCAAAGCCAGGAAGAAAGAAGTCCAAAGTGGAACCCAGCCAAGGGCCTCTTCCTATGTCACCCAAGCTATCTAGGCCATGGAGGGAGTACCTGATACACAGACTATAGCTCCAATAGATACTATAGTACATACTCTCTCACAGCTAGCCCGAGCTCAAGCCATGATTCAACAGATCTTTTGTGAGGTTCAGATAACAGTATGCCAGGTCATGGAGGCCCATGTTGCTATGCAGAGAACTATGTTGAAAATGGGACAGACCGTGACAGCAATGGCAGCAGACAAGGGAGAATCTGGCCCTGGGTACAGCAGGCATTGTTTCCAGTGCAGAGAACCAGGACACTTTTGGGGCAAATGCCCACAAAATGAGCCAATGGCAGACCTCACCGCTGAAGTAGTGCAGGTTCTAAAGAAGTTGTTCTTCCCAAAGCTGGCAGGAAAGTTAAGGGGACCTCAGTAAAGGATCTAACTGAGGGACTGAAGGAAACTGTGAGCTCCACTTCTCAAGGAGCACAGACCTTAGAGACTAAGGCCACCCAGACATCTGCTGTTAGCTGTCCCTTAGAACTAGTTCAACTCTCAACTCTGTTGACTGGGTCTCTGTGCAGGAAATCGATACATGCCGCTCCAGAAAACTGGGAAAGACATCTGTTAAGAAACAAGTGATAAAACCCAGGAAAGCCCAGATGAGAACTGAAAATCCTCGGCGAAATGACTTCCAGACGAGTTGGTTAGTTTCCATTCAAGTGGAGGGAGTCTACACCAAAGCTTTGCTGGATACTGGAGCACAGGTGACCCTACTATATAGGAACTTTAATGACAAACACTTGAAACACATACCCCTACGGAAGCTAGAAGAGCTGAAGATTTGGGGTATCAGGACCCAGAAGTGTCCATATGATGGCTGCATACCCATTCGCCTATTCCTCAGCCCAACTATTACAGGGAGAACTGAGACCTTAGACACTCTGACAGTAGTTTTCCCTAGGGCTTCTGGGATAAAACAGTGCTCAATGTTAATTGGGACCAATACTAACCTGGTTCGCAGGCTTATCACTCCACTGGCTGAGCAGAATACTATCCCCATTGAGAGTATTCACCCACAGCTATGTCAAATTTATCGACGGGCTGTTTGAGAGGTGAGGACTCTTGAAGAGGAAGTGGGATAGGTTTGGAAGAATTAACCTGAAGAGAAAGTACTACAGCAAGGGGCGCTAATTTGCTTGAGAGCTCAAGTCAAACTGACCTGGGATCAAACGGAGCCCTTTGTGGTGCTGGAAATGGATAGCACCAGAGGGACAGATGGAGTTGAAATAATTCCAGAAGTGATTACCACAAAGGCTTTGCTGCGTAGCAGGGGTACGGTCTCTGTCAGGGTCTGCAACAACACTGCAGACCCCATCACCCTCAAACTCAGAGCCCTGCTGGGGCAAGTGGATATAGCCACACCACTCAATGCCCCTGAGTCACCTGATGACCTTCAGGGTTTCCCTCTGTTAGAGGAGTTTAACTGAAGGGCAAGAGATAGATTGATAAGTTGGCAGAAGGTGCTTTCTAAGAACAATTACAATGTTGGGTGTGCCAAAAGTGCCCAGCATCACATTCGGCCTAGTGAAGACAAACCGTTCTTGGAACAAGCAAGAAGGGTCCCTCTGGGGGACCTGAAAGACCTTAGAGAGCAGTTGGCAGAGTTGAAAAGAGCTGGGATCATTCAGGAGTCCAGGAGCCCCTACGCTTCCCCTATTGTGGTAGTGTGGAAGATGAATGGCACTCTGTGAATGTGTATTGATTAATGGAACTCTAAACAAAAGGACCAACTATACCAGATCAATACACCACCCCTCAGATTGAGGATGTGTTGGAGTCTGTCGGGAGCCAAATGGTTTAGTGTTCAGGATCTGATGCATGGGTATTACCAAATCCCTATGCACCCTGAAGGCAGAGAGAAAACTGCCTGGGATTTTTCAAATTTGATAGCTTGCCCCAGGGCTTGTCTGGGGTGCCTGCCACTTTCCAGAGACTGATGGAATGCACAGTGGGGGATATGAACTTTGTTGAAGTCTCTAGAGAAGTGCCAATTCTACCAGAATTCTGTCACCTATCTGGAGCATATATTCGGAGGAGGTGGCTCCCGAACCCAGCAAGACTGAGACTGTGACCACCTGGCCCCGACCTAACAACATCACTGAACTGAGGTAGATTGTGGGACTCTGTTCATATTATCATCAGTTTGTTGAGGGGTTTGCTAAGATCGCTGCATCTCTTACAGACCTGCTGAAAAACATGGAGGGAGAGGCCAGTGAGCCAGGGAAGACTTTCAAGGTAAAGCAATGCTTGAAGCATGCTCCAGTGCTGACTTATGCAGATCCTTCCAAGCCCTATGAACTCCATGTAGATGTCAGTCGATAGGGCCTTGGAGCCGTCTTGTACCAGGACCATGCTGGATCACTATGGCAGATGGCGTTTGTAAGCTGAAGCCTTTCCCCTGTTGAGAGGAAGAACCCAACTCACAAACTGGAGTTCCTTGCCATAAAATTGGCAGTGGTGGGTAAGCTGCAGGACTATCTGTACGGGGCAGAGTTCCTAGTGAAAACTGACAACAATCAACTGACCTATTTGCTCACTACAGCCAAAAGTGCTCATTACCAGGCACAAGTTGCTGGCTGCTCTGTTTGGATTCTGTTTCAGTCTAAAGTACCGCTCCAGAGTGGGGAATAAGGATGCAAATGCCCTATCCAGAAGACATCATGGCAGACATACTACTGAACCAAACTGTTTGTGAGTATGCCCTCAAAGAAGTGCAGGCTATGAGTCAGGGAGCTGAATACATAGCCAAGGTGGCGGCTTACATCGAAGTTGTGGGAGCCCAAGGTGCATGCATCTCACAGTACTATTGCAATGTGTCCCAGTTGAAGGGTGAGGAACTATCCCAACTCTCTGTGGGACATGCGGGAAACCCAGGTTTAAGACCCACTCTGTCACTTGGCAAGAAGAGCCCTTTTGGCAGCACAACCTGACTTACTTTGGGTGGATGATTCCTTAGACACCAAGGTCATCTACAGGGAGTGGGATAGATTGGAGCTGAAGAATGGGGTGGTCTACCGAAGGGGCCCCTCGGACTGAAGTGATGATCTATGGTGACTCTTTTTGCCATCCCATTTCAGAAGAATGGTGTTGAGGTTGCTGCATGATGACCATTGACACCTAGGGCAGGAAAGGAATTTCCTACTGGTGAGAGATCGATTTTACTGGCCACGAATAAAGTCGGAAGTAGAAGAATACTGATGTACCTGCCTGAGTTTTATACAAAGAAAAACCCTACCCAAACAGGCTGCCTCCCTGGGCCATCTCCAGAGCCAGGGATTAATGGAGCTGGTGTGTATCGATTCCCTGTGTCTAGAACCAGATTCTAGCAGTCGGGGGAATGTCTTAGTGGTAACAGATCATTTCACTAGATTTGCTCAAGCATTTCCCACAAAAAATCAGCAAGCCTTCACAGTAGCCAAAGTCCTTGTAGAAAAATGTTTTGTCCACTGTGGACTTCCACAGAAGATTCAGATCAGGGCAGAGATTTTGAGAGTAAGCTGATCAAGGATCTGGTGACCCTCAGCCTGAACAGTTCAACAGAACACTCTTGAAAATGCTTGGTACCTTGCCTCTGGAGAAGAAGCAACAGTAGAGGCAGAATAGTGCTGCAGTGATGCATGCTCACAACAGCAGCGAGAATGACACCACAAGCTTTTCACCTTATCATCTAATGTTTGGATGGGAGGCTAAGTTACCCGTGGATTTGGCCTTTGGCACCGCCCCCCAATCACCTTACCTCCTTATCACATCAGGGGTATGTAGAGAGACTGAAACATAAACTAGAGACTGCTTATGAGAAAGCTAAACAGGCCTCAACTTCCGATTCCAGCGCCGCATGTAGTAGACACGGGACCCGCAGCTCCGGCTCCACCTGCTTAAAAATACAGCCCCCCGCATTTCTACCACTTGTTGTTTTGTTATGTATTCTATATGTCATTCTAAATGGTTGCATAAGCCTACTACAGTATCTGTTATGTTTCCATTATCCGCACGGTCATCCATCCCCCGAACATCATACTACCTTTGAAATCTGAGATTCCTAGATCCCACCCTAAATTACCATAATTAAATGAGGGGAGGACCTCGTCTATAATGCTAACACATTTCTGCTGCGGGATCAAATCTTGTCTTCTCCGGTTACGCTGGTCATAGTTAAGGAGTATCATGCGGAAAAATGTGAAGTCCAGACTACTGCTTTGGCTTGATGTATATTATGATCACCTATCAGGCCCATGTTGGACCTTTACTGTGCCTTTTTCTCTACTTCTTTACTTTTCTATCCTATCACACTTCCCTGGAGAACTCCAGCCACCCCAGGAGCTTCATCATCCCCAGTTCATACCGGCAGCTAGAGTCGGGACAGGGAGAATAATATCACATACCTATGTTCATTATACCCCCTGACACATCCTAAAAACTACATTAAAATGACACGCATAATTTCCTGGAACGTCAAAGGCCTAAGCCTCACCTCACAAATGCATGGCTATATTACGCCATCTAAAGCGACTAAAACCAGACATAGCACTACTTCAAGAAACCTATCTGACTCAGTAAGATTTTGCCAGCATGAAAAAGTTATGGGTGGGCCAGGTATTGGGCTCCCCTTCATCTAACAATAAAGCAGGAGTACTCATACTCCTCCACAAACGACTTACCCCTGAAATCTTATCGACTGAAACAGACTACGAAGGGCACTTTGTTGCCATCCACATCAAACTAGGCACTAACGATTTAGTCCTATCTAATATATATGCTCCCAATTCACCAACTAAACAATTTTTTCAAGTGATGTCCTCATGGATATCGAACTATATTCATCTCCCTCTCATTATAGGAGGCGACTTTTATTCCTACATGTACTGGCAAGAAGACAAATCCACAAGCAACGACCGACACTGGCCGCCTCCCTCCACCTCACACCCTGCTTTCACGATGTTGTCTAATTTTGCAGACGCATTACAATTAACAGACATCTGGCGTTTATCTCACCCAGATGGTAAAGATTACACCTTTTATTCTCATGTCCATCACACTCTGTCCAGAATTGATTATTTCTTTTGCAATTTGATGTTGTTAAATCGCATTACAGAGTCCACCATGCATGACGTGGCCATTTCCGATCACTCCCCGATCTCCATTGCGATGAACCATTTAAACACAACTCACTCCCCTAGATTATGGCACTTCCCATCTTACTTGGCAGACAATCAAGAGCTATTTCAGATTTTATCTACAACCTGGTCAGATTTTCTGACCACCAATAAGGCCCACCAATCTAACCCAAATCTCTTTTGGGAAACAGGCAAAGCAGTGCTAATAGGCAGAATAATCGCTTAAGCATCCACCTACAAAAAAAAACTCCTTCACAAATTTTAAGAAGCTAGCGACCATTTAAGACAGGCTCAGAGAAACTTGACAGAATCAAATTCACATGAAAACAGGAAAACCTGGCTAGAAGCAAAAAATCAATTTGACACCTGGGCGTAAGCCCAAGAATCTGTACATCAATCCTACCTCGACCTCCAATACCACAAATTTGGCAACAAACCGGGCAAACCTTTGGCCCGTCTATGCAGAAAACCCTTCGCTCCCACTCAGTTCACAGCTCTGAGGGACTCCCAGGGCTCCCTTAAAAACACACCAGAAGGCATTATGTCCATTCTAGAATGATTTTTACACTCACTTATATGGCCCAGATCCAATAAACATTACACAAACCAACTCATTTTTGGAAAAACTTACCCTTCCACAAATAGACCCCATTGCACTACAATCTCTCAAGGCTCCAATAAAACAGACAGATATCTCCTCGTCAATCCAATCCTTAGCAATGCCCCTGGCCCTAACGACTACACTGAAGAGTTTTACAAGCTTACGGCTAAAATCCTTACTCAAACCCTACAGTCAGTATTCCACAAAATTCAGGAAGGAGGCGATTACATTCCATCGGGCTTCCAAGCCCATATAAAATTGATAGCAAAAAAAGGCAAGGACCCCACTGATCCGGGCTCTTACCAGCTGATTTCCCTCTTGAATCTAGATGCAAAAATATTGCCTAAAATAATAGCAAACAGACTGGCCACCATCTTACCTTTACTCATCCACCCATCCCAAGCGGGATTCATTCAGGGAAGATTGGCCGCCTCCAATATACGTAAAGTTCTAACAGTCTTAAATCATGCCAAGCACAACCCACTTCAAGATCTAGCCATCATATCCCTTCATGCCAAGAAGGCGTTTGATAATGTAAATTTCACTTGGCTTCAATTAGTATTACAAAAATTTGGCTCCTCAAGCCCCTTCGCGCATATGATCCAATCGATGTACTCCGCACCAGCGGCTCAGGTCATAGCGCCAGAATGCACATCCAACCCTATTCGTCTACACAAGGGGACGAGACAAGGATGTCCTCTTTCCCCTCTACTATTTAATCTAGCCCTGGAACCATTAGCTCGCTTCTTACTATTTAAATCTCAACTTCATGGAGTTCAAATAGGCCAACAAGAACTGCGTATTGCAGACAACATATTAATCTTCACTTCAAATCCAGCCCTAAACATAACCTATATACACAATATATTCTCTGATTTTCGCCACTGCTCAGTTCTCCGTATAAACTTTTGCAAAAGTGAAATACTCCCTTTATACCACGCTCGTCCCCCCTCTTGGACCCAGACCCCGCTTTTAAAACTTGCCAAAAGCCATATCACGTACCTAGGCATAAAGATAGGGAAAATCGTTTAGTCATTATACACACTGAACTTCACACCAGCAATAGATAAAATTATAGTTTAACTGGAGATGTGGAAGGATCTGCCATTATCGTTCCTTGGAAGATCCCACCTCTTAAAGATGGTTAGTTTCCCAAAACTTTTATACCCTGTTCAGACCATTCCACTCCTGCTCAGACATGGAGATATAACAAAATTAAATAGAGCAATCTCCAATTTCCTCTGGAAAGGCCGACGCTCTTGCATAGCTCTACATAAACTACATCTTCCAGGGAGCGAAGGGGGATCTGGGCTACCTAATATATGAATATTCAACCTCTTTTGCTTATTATAAATCTGCTTAGACTGGCTGACCCAGTCATCCAAATAGTCAAACTATCAACTTGAAACAGCTATGGTTTATCCATAGAGCCTAACGGCTTTACTACACTCCAATATAAACTCACTTCCACCTCACTTAAAACATAATTCACTTATACGTGGTCAGATGCAAACTAGGGGTCTCTCCATGGGTATCCCGGTACCTAACAATTCACAACAATCCTTCTTTTCCTCTCTTGCAACAATATGCAGGATACGCAACCTGGGTCACCCATGATCTTGTAAATGTAATGCAATTGTTTGTTACTTCTTCTGGTTCTCTTAAGCCTCTCCATCATACTTTGCGGAGCTTCAACCTACCCTCCCACCATTTCATATATGTTCTGCAAGTACTGAACTTCGTAAACTCCATTGCTCCAAAAACCACCATTGCAGTCAAAACCACCAGATTTAGCAAACCTTTAATAGACACCCTAATACGAAGTCAAAAGTACAAAAGATCAAATATCTACACTCCATTAAATCTGCATTATACGAAACCCTTGGAAACCTCATCAGCAACCTCTCGGGTCAAAGATTTTCACAAAGCAATCACAGTAGACCAAATACTAACGGGATTCAGCACCACTTGTGCCTTCATTACAAATGAGTTCTGCCATGAACAACAACGTAAGATCATGCATCGTGCCTACATGCCATATGCCTATTCGAAACCTAACCCATCTATATTCCTCTGACTGCTCTGCTGATACTATATGCCGTATTTAACCTCCCTAGCGGTCTGATTATGTCCATATTTCTGTGCTCAAAGCGGTAAATTTTTTTGCATGGAAATATGTATTTTTTTTTATTGTAGGCCTGTAATTTTTAGGAATAACTCACTGAAATCTATCCAAACAAGAGTCTAGTAAACATCCCGGGTATGATAAAATTTGAAACATGAAATCATAAATTATAATTTAATAAATAATCATAAAAAATAATAATATAATAATGAATTTAATTCAATAATGTAATCAAACCAAAAACACTGAAATTTGAAATATAGCGCCAAGTTCGCACATCACTGAGCAAAGTCGCAAAATTGTTTTCAGTATCTGATGACGGATTTCCCCACGAATCATTATCACTCAATTCTGCAAATAGTTCTAATTTACTATCGCTGTTCTCTAGCTGGTCTAAAACCGCTTTTGACATAAAGGGCCTTTTTTTGGACGCCATGGATGTTTCTCAGTTTCCAGGCAGAAAGAACAGTAAAAATGTAGGCAGGGCACAGGACAAAGCACTAGGGACAAAATGTATGTGAAATGGTTTGATACAGTAATGTTTTACTATGTGATTTTAGTGAATGCCACTTTTTGTAATTTTCAAATTTCCCGCCGTTCCGTCCGCTGTACATCCCGACGCTCGCAAGGGGAAGGAACCCAGATGACAGATGCCGGCATCCGCCGGATTACATTGCCGGGGACACTGCAGGAAGGACATCGCGGGAGTGCACGACAAGGTAAGTGATCGAGGGATTGTGGAGCAGTGCCGCATGGTAAGCCCGAGTGTAGCTCGGGGTTACCGCTTGTGGTACTGAAACTTTACCTCGAGCTACACTCGGGAATACCGCCAGGGAGGTTAAAACACAGATTTTGGCTCTGCCCTCCCATATCCAACTTTTTGGACCAAGTAAATGGCTTTGAAACTTTCATCATCAGTGTTCAATTGACCAAAGACCCGCTACTTCTCCTCTTCGGCAACTTGGAACAAACTTCCGGTAACATTTCTCTTATACATTTTTCATCTCTCAGGAAAAACAAACCATGGCTGACTACCTGTCTGTTGGTTGCAAGAAGAGCTATCTTTAAGAGATGGGTCTCAACTTCACCACCAACTATATCGGACATGAAACAGGATCTTAACTACTTTCTCTGTGCGTACAGACTCGACCTAATATCATCTCCTAGCACCCGCAGAGCTGACTCTTACATTCGAAAATGGCCCCTATATATCACCAGAAAATTCTCCACATCCAATCAACAATTATTCCTACAGGACTCCAGGTTCGATAGCTGAGCTATCAGTTTTAACCAAAGCTAAACTACTTATTGATCACATATGGTTGGCGTAAATCACTGCTGTTGCTTGCATTTTAACTTTTTTCCATATGCTTTTCACTTTTCTACTTCTCTGCCTGAGCGTTAGTTTGAATCTTCATATGTCTCTACACAAACTGTCACATATGTCTCATTTTTAACTTCCATTTGCTCCCTTGACATATCTAATTTAAGGTCACAACCCGTTCACCCATGGAGCAAGTCATGAGATATCCTCTCCGTATGCTGCCTGCTGCTCCTTATCAATACACCCGGTATTAGATGTACTCAACAGTTCTCCGGGGGGCTGTCAGCACCCCCCTCTTCCTATCTCATACTTTAGGGCAAAAAAGTGCAGCGTAAAACCAGTAAAACAGACACATAATTGTGATATAATAAAAGTAGTAAGAAAACATGATGTAAAATACCACTATCAGTCCATGAGTGTATGATAACAGGTGACAACCCAAGATGAAGGGATGACTTAAACGCTTAAATGGCTATACCAATAAAAATTATCTATATGGGAAAAAAACATCCAAATTGAGTGCAAAAGCGTCCAAATAAAGGGCAAAAGTTATTATGTATCCCAAATGAGGGACCATATACCAAGTAAAAATATCAGTAGTTCCAAATGGTTATATCCAGATGAATAACTTTAATATCCCAGTGTGAACCAATAGTACTCCGGTGACATGCGATAAATAGTAAGATTGCACACTCACCGGAAGCGCAATCTTAATGTGCATTTATCATGTAAATCAGCCAGAGGTCTCCTCTTTAGTATAGCCTGGTGTGCGATCACCTCCTCTGTTGATCTGGGAGTTAGGACGTCAATCAGAGGTCCCCTTTAAGGGTTAGCTGTAATAGGGTCTGGTCACAAGATTCCCTCCTCTGGTCCGGAAAGAACACCTGGGGTCCTAAGAGGGTTTAAGTGCTCGATACAGAGCAGAAAATATAGATGCCCATAGTATAGTATTTTTCCAAAATTTATTAAGTAAGTATCCAAATGAGTAAAAGAATAAATACACGTGAAAATGGGTCTCCTTAGGTAGATGTAAAACAGTAGAGATGCAGCATGCAATCTCATACTTTGATCTCTTCCTTCTCCTCTCTGTTTCCTCTTTATTCCTTCTCGCTTTGGTTTCCCCTCCCCCCAATCTATCCCTACATATTTTACTTGCTCTCACATATTTGTAGGATCTCAGCTTACATGTCGCTGCTCCTCTGAGGTGCAGATACAGCATTTGTAAGCCGTGTACCAGGGTGGGCTCCCCAGGATACAGTGAAGTCACGAACGAGGATTGCAACCCCAACACCAGCTTTTGCCACAACAGAATTTTACTTAGATGTGGCAAATAAACACAACCACAAATGCTGGAAACATACAATAAATTTACATACACCCAGCCCAAAGGCTGAGACCCTTGTGCTGCACAGCATGGTGGTAATTTAACTACTGGCGGGCACAACTAAGCTGCCACACCTTATCTGTTATTACCTTAAAAGAGCAGGAATCAGTGTATGGGTGTATGGTATGGGCTAGCCCGCAGTGCAGCACAACAGCTTACAATCTTACACAAATCTACAGTATTCCCCTGGTCCTGTAGCACATGCCTGAGTATTCCTTCTGAGCAAAACGCCAGTCTGGCTTGAGTTTGTAGGATTTTATCAGCTCTCCAATGTGAAATGTCACTTTAAGTTGTAGAGTCCTTCCAATGAACAGTAACAACACTTGTGGCCTGGCACAGAGACACTCACTAACTATAGGCCTGGACTCAGTCTCAAGGTGCCAGCACTGAAATGAGGTGCATGCACGATCTTACCGACTCGGGTCTGCTTTGCATCCGCTGGTGACTCTGAACAGAACAAATGTCTCTCCAACAAGCATGCGGTCTCGCCGTATAGGTTGCTTAGTTCCTCTGGTCTCATCAGCATTCCTGGCAGTAATCTCATCAGCATTCCTGGCATCAATCTCATCAGCTTCCTGGCAGCAATCTCATCAGCTTCACTTAGCTGCAGCTCTGGTTACGGAGGGATGCTTTCACACCTGGATGTCATCAGATTCTCAGCTCACAGGGCCCCTTATTTACCATCCTCCAGAACATGGCTGCTCTCTCTTCTTCCTGTTCCCTCTCAACTCTGTGTGAAAAACTCCACCTCTTCATGAATATAGAAATATCTATGCAGTCTGAGGCTGTGTTAGAAAAACAGTGACATCTTGTTGCTAAACTGCAGAATGTCAGTCAAAACATTTAATTTACTCCACACAAGCAGTATTCAAACAATGAGAGCTGTTTCCCCATCTCACATATTCACACCATGACATAGTATACACCCTCTATATCAAGTCGCTTAACCACTTGCCTACCAGGCACTTATACCCCCTTCCTTACCAGGCTAATTTTCAGCGCTGTCGCACTTTGATTGACAATTATGTGGTCATGCAACATTATACCCATATGAAAGTTTTATAATTTTGTTTCTCACAAATAGAGCTTTCTTTTGGTGGTATTTACTTGCCGTTGGGTGTTTTAATTTTTGCACTATAAACAAAAAAAGCGCAAAAGTTTTTTTTTTAAAAAAGTTTCTTTGTTTCTATTATAAAATTTAGCAAACAGGTAGTTTTTTTTCTTCACTGATGTGCATTGAAGAGGCTGCACTGATAGGCAGCACTGATGGGCACTGATACGCAGCACTGATTGGCACTGATAAGTGGCACTGATAGGCAGCACTAATGAGGTGGCACGGATAGGCGGCACTGATAGGTGGCACTGATAGCTAGCACTAATGAGCTGGCACTGATGATGGGTACTGATAGTTGGCACTGATAGGCACCACTGACTGGCGGCACTGCTTTGCACTGACTGGCGGCACTGCTGGGCTGCACTGATGGGCACTGGTGGGCGGCACTGCTGGGCACAGGTGGGCGGCACTGATAGGAAACACTAATGAAGTGGCACTGATAGGCGGCACTGATAGGTGGCGCTCATGAGCTGGCACTGATTATGGGTACTGATATTCGGCACTGATAGGCGCCACTGACTGGCGGCACTGCTGGGCACTGACTGGCGGCACTATTGGACTGCATTGATGGGCACTGGTGGGCGGCACTGCTGGGCACAGGTAGGTGGCACTGCTGGGCACAGTTGGGAAGCACTGCTTGGCACAGGTGGGTGGCACTGCCGGGCACTTCTGGGCGGAACTGGTGGGTGGCACTGCTGGGGACCGATCATCAGGGTACAGATCATCAGTGCCCTGGTGATCGGTTCTGATCCCTGCTTTGACAACTGCCGGTTCTCTGCAGTACGTTCCTCACGCTCTGACAGAAGATGGCAGTGTCCTGCAGCCCAGTTATACAGACAGTTGAAAAGTTCCATGGGATTAGTTGGCTGATTTCAGAACATCACTGTCTAACAGGGAGATTACAAACAACATATCACAGGAGAGCTAGCAGATGGGTGGGGGCAGATAGATACAGAAGCCCAGGATCTGGAGGACAGGAATTTGACAGAGAGAGCTGGAGAGCAGGTGTAAGGAGAAGACCTGTGGGATGCCGGAGGTCCCAGCTGGACCAGACTGCAGAAAGTGGAGAAGATACTGACACTGCTGACAAGTCTGGCGGATAGCCCTGTGAGCAGGTGGCCAGAGTGCTGCTGTCCAGAGTGATCTCTGAAGGAGGAACCACGAGGAAACAGGGGTTCCCATCTACAGAGAGACCATCCACCACCTGACCAAGGTCCTAGATTGGGTGAGAGAATTCCATACTCAAGCCATCTAGATTGCCCATGACCTACCTTAACAAATCCAGTTACTTTCTACTCCGCATGACTACTATTGTTTCTCAAGTTACATGTGTTAAGGCCCAAGCTGTTCATCCTACTAGTTATTACAGTTCCAGCATATCCATTCACAATGGTCTACTGCATTATCTGCCTTCCGCAGGGCCAGCTGTATTATTGCTCCCATTACAGTCTGACCATTCGTCAAGGTGCTCCTGCATTGCTGCAGATTGCAACTATGGTCCAAGGAAAACCAATTTCTACAGAAGTGTATTTTGCCCATTGCTAATGTCTGCCAAATTTTACACCTCACCCTGTGTGTGCACCAAAGGGATACCATTCAAATTCAATATCACCTAAGGGGGCAGCTCCCTTCCTTTGTGTTCACCCTCTATTAAGGAAATTCTACCTTTGCCTCAAGGAAGATTTGAATCATTTATATGCACCAAATATGACCCCATCAAGCACACAGAAGTTTAGACACTGCAGTTAAAGGGACATTGGCCTATTTAATTGAAGAGCTCTTCTTTTTTCTCAGAATCAGACTCAGCCCTCAGCCACTGAGAGCCCAAAGTGAGTTAGCCTCTCTGCTTGGTTAGTTAGTTTAGTTAGTTTTTTTTTTTTTTTTTTTTACTCACTGAGGAAGAAACATCTCAGGACTGGGGCTATCGTTTAAATTCCGAATTGCAGGACATGTGCTGTGTTGTGATCCTTACTTGAAGTTACTAGACTGACAGCTGTTATCTTATGCACATATTTTCCTGTTGCTTTATTGTGCTTACATTTGAGTTCAATACAACCGAAATATCAGTTCACACTATGTGTGAGGCTATTTTGTTGTTGCAGCCAGAAGATTCTTCTGGCCAGAGGTTTAAGGTGGTGTTGTCAGGGGTTTAGCTTCTAGAGCAGGGTCAAGAAAGACAGGAAACCCAAAAATTACTCAGCAGCCGCTGAAGGGGGTAGTGCTACATGTGTATTCGGTTTCTGACCTCCCATGTACTGACCCCGACTTCATTTACTGTTTGTGCTTGCCTGCCGCCCGCCCTGACCTTGGCTTGTTTCATGGATTTTCTTCCCATTTTTAAGCTGCCTACTCGATTGATCCTTGCATCTTCCGCTGGGCATACCTGGGGGCCGCCACCTGGTTCCAGCAGCAAGCAAGTCCATCCCCACCATCAGAGGCCCTGATGAAGAAGCAAGCAGGAGCTTAGACGTCAAGATCTGAGGAACCCCAAGTTGGCATTTTACAAGGGCTCACTACCATAGAAACCTGACAGTTTGCTCAGGCCATGAACTCCTCAAGGACTCTGCAGCCTCTACAAGAACAACTTCAGTGTTTGGCGCAGAGAGTTGATGTCCAGCAGGCCCATCAAGAGCAGATCATTCAATGTTTACAGGAATTTTCCTCCCATTTGGACCTGATGCAAGTTGTGACCATTTCTCCTCCCATTCCTACTCCTGCTCCAGTTCCTGTTGCTCCAGCTTACACTGTTCCTACTGTGTCAGACAGACCCTCTTAACACCTGCTACCTCCACCTCCTGGCTTTTCTGGTGATCCAAAAGCTTGCTGGGGATTCATCAATCAGTGTTCAATTTATTTTGAATGAGCAGCCTGCCACTTCTCTTCTCATCGCTGCAGGGTGGCATATGTCATATCACTTCCAGCCAGTGATGCTCTGGCCTGGGCTTCACCACAGTGGAAGGGTCAAGATCCTATAGTTTCCAGTCTTATCACCTTCCTGGGAGCTTTCCATTTCCATAAGACCTTTGATGTGCCAGACAGGGCCTCATCCACTGCTGGATCACTTCTTCGGCTTTGTCAGGGAAACATGACTGTTGGACAATACATGGTTCACAATGCATAACAGTAAACCCTCCCTTTTCTCTAAGAGGTTTTTGGATAACAAAAGGAATTACGCCATCAGGGATTGGGAACTGAAATGGCACTGCAATAATGATAGAATCAACTGGAGAGATTTACACACCATATCCTGATTTATACCAATCACAAAAACCTCCAGTGCCTGCAATCCAAACAACATTTGAATCCCAGACAAGCATGGTGGGCCAGGTTTAACTTTGACATTACCTTTTGGCCTGATTCCAAAAAAAGGCCACTCTGATGCCTTGTCTAAATTATTTGAAGTTGCAGACTCGGAGTCATGTTGAACAGGAACCCATTATTCCTGTCAATCTTATCCTGGCCACCACTCATCTTCAGTCTTCACATATCCCACCCAGAAAGACCATTGTGGTGCCCAACCTTTGCTCCAAGCTTCTAAAATGGACACGACTTCAAACTTTCAGGAAATCCAATTGTACAAAATACAGTACTTGTGCCTTCCTGCAGCATTACTACTGGTGGCCCTTCCCTCAGAAGGATGTTGAAGATCATGCTCAGGCTTGCCCCATTTGTGTGCAGTCTAAGTCTTCCAGGTCTGCTCCAGCAGGCTTCCATCTTCATTAAGGAAATCTTTCATCTTCATGGCATGCTTTTGCATATCCTCTCTGATAGAGTAGTTCAATTTATAGCTTGCTTCTGGAGGGCTCTGGCCTCATTCTTTGGAATCAAGTTAGACTTCTCAGCTTTTTCCCGCAGTGAAATGGGAAAACTGAAAAGGTCAACCAGAATGTGGAATGGTTTACCCTCAATAACCATGCAAATGCCAGCACTAGTGAGTCTCTTTTTCACAATGTATGGTTGTCAGCCAGTCAATACCATTTCTCATTTCCATCTCTTCTATGGTGTCTGCGGCTGCAGAAACTCAACAGACCTTCAATTCTATTTGTGGAGATGTTTCCAAAAGCTTATATTTCCAAGTACAAAGTAGCTGCAGATCAACATTGCTGTGTGATTTCTAAATGTCTACCTGGTGACAAGGTTTGGCTTTCTACTAAGAATATCCATCTCCTAGTCCCATCTATGAAATTTGTTCCTCATTTCATTGGTCCTTTTACAGTCCTCTACCAGGTTAATCCTTTCAATTTCAAGCTCTGTCTCCCTTCACATTTAAGGAACCTAAATGTCTTTCATGATTCTCTCCTTAGACATCGTCAACAGGTTTTTCCATCCTCCTGGATTTCCTTCTGTCTCCTGCTGTTTGCATGCTGCACATGCAAGTGATTTCTGCATCTTCAGCTGGTCGTACCTGGGGGCCGCAACCTGGTTCCAGCTTGCAGCAGTCCATCACCACCATCAGCGGTCCTGGTGAAGAAGCAGGAAGAAGCTTAGACTCTGCACCCTGGGGAACCCAGAGTTGGCTCTCTACAACGGCTCACTATCATAGAAACCTGATATACACCAACTGTGTACAGAAATACCACAGGTTACCATATTGAACTGAATTTTACAAAAAATGACAGTGGCTGCAGAATTAAAAGGAAAGGTATTTTGTAATGCTTTAAATTACAATATGGCTTGTGTAGCAATTGTATATGCCCTTTTTAAGTGCTTTTTTATTCACAAAAGTGGGATTTCCCTTTATGTCTTGAATCAGCAGAGATGAAGAAAAGATGTTCATTTTACTGAGACACTAGCCAAAAACTAAAGCATGTTGGTGATAGGAGTGGTAATACCCAGAGCTGGCCTGCAGTTTTTTGTTTGCAAGTGTCCAGGACAGTTGTAGGCAGTAGCCTAACCTAAAGTTTCAAGGGTTCCTGTGTCCTCATTGAATGAGGAGAAAATATGCAAAATTAATGTCTGCATAACGGTTATTAAAATAAGAAAATATGGAGCTCAAATAAATGTCCATTTAGTGTTATGTGTATGTAGCCAGGTTCCGGCTGTATCATTATACCTTTCAGAGACATTTACAGATGAGGCTGTGATCAATTCTTTTCCCCCTAGCGCCCAGTACTGGGATTGTGACATCACTTCCTGTTAGCAGAGTGGATCCAGTTTTACTAACAGCAGACCAGTAGTCCGAAAGCCCATACATACGGTATTTCTAAGTGCTAATTTAACTATAACTACCAGAGAGCTGGTGAACCAGAAGAATTCTGAGAGAGCAAATATATTCTACAGCAGGTGACTGGCTCGCGCTCTTGGCACGAGATTCAGAGCTGAACACAGGGGGACTACCATTCTCCTCCAGAGACAGATTGCTGGCTTGCTGCTGGGGGACTCTGCACATCATTTCAGCACAGCGGTGATGCTGATCGCCACACCAGGATCACATCAGCTTCTCTGCATCAGGACAGGATCACATCTGCTTTTCTGCATCGAGACTGTCACTGTTACACAGACATCTCTGCTCACTGCACTGTCAGGCAGAAACTCTGTACATCCTTGCAAACAGCCAAGAGCCTTTACAAGAACTCTTGTTCTTAGGAGGCAATGCTCTCCATGGAATTGGTGAACGGGCCCAACTTCTTTCTGTCATTGCTCTAGAGACACTGCATGCAGACACCTTTTATACCTCATTATCAGGTACTTGGATCCAGCACAGGGTTCATAATCTAGTTGCCAGCATCCCAAAGGCTAGAATATGAAAAGGTATGTTCCTTTATGATTTGTACTGGGACTTTTAAGGCAAATCAAACACAATAATACTGTATAAACATATGAATAATTTTATTACAAAAACATTGTAAAACATGCTTGATTTATCACATTTTGCAGATGTTAAAATCACACATAGAAATAATGGCAGAAAAGCCTGAAAACTTGCTGTAGGCTGAAAAATGTCATTCACCCTCTTTTGTGAGCCAAGAGAGCCAAGAGAGAAGGGCAAGTAAACTTCAGCTGAAAAACCCAATTCTTTTCACAACATAGTCTTTCTTCAGGGGTAAGCTGAAGGAGAGGGATGGCCAAGAGACATTCTATTGAATACAGTGGACATTGATAAGAATCTATATTAATATCATTAGGAACAGCAAAGACAGGAACATATATCCACACTGCATACCATCCAATTTTCTTTTATGGTTTAACTCGCCACAATTATAAAAATAAAAAAATGGACAAGAGTGTTCTCCTGTGCTCACCATTGACACCTTGATACACTGGGGCTCAATAGAAATTGGCTTAGGGGGAAAAAGGGAGAAGGCACACCACCCAAGAGGATTTCTCACACTGGGATCACCGCAAAATGAGACAGCGGAATTGGATAAGAGGCTGTAAAGCCAGGATCAAATCTATAAAAGGAAAATAGATATTTACTACACCATTTGCCTTATCGATCAAAGGATCACGACTCTAAATGGAGAATATCAAACAAACCAGTATCATATTAATTACCAAGGAAATAAAAATTTGTGTATATGGGCAAAAAGAGAAAAAAATAGGCTTGCTAAATTAGAATATCATGTTAGCCTAAAAAACTTTCAATAATAAATATATGCAACTGCTGCTGCAGACTTTCTGCACCTAGTTCTAAACAGGCAGCATTGGATAACGATAATGACCCAATGCACAACATAAAGCCAAAAAATCAAGCACACCCGTGGCTTCCTCACTTCCCCATCAATCCCTCCAAAGCAAACTCCAAAGCAAGCAGTAGAAGAGCAGCCCAATTCTCACCTGAATCACAAAATAAATATCAAAAAGCAAGCCCGTCGTAGTACAGCAATCTGTGTGTCAAGAGGTCCAGTGCTTGGTGCATAAGTAGCAGTTTAAATATGGTGTCAGAACGTGTGCGCAGTATGTACCGTGCACACGCATGTGTGATTTCGCTGTCATGGTGACCCCCTCGAGGCATCCACGCACGGTGCCACCTTGCCCATAGGGCAGGATGACATCATGCATTGACAATTCCAGTAGTCTGATAGATGCCAGTAACAGGGCAAGATGGAAATAATCCATAAGAGAGGGGAGTGGGCAAACAAGGCCCTCCAATCCCTCTTGTAGGCTGCTGGGGGATTTACAGGGCCGGCCGTGAGTACCCAGCTGGCCCTGGTGCGCCAGGTGGAAAAAAAAAAACACCCGGGAAAGGCACTCCCCCACCTCCCCAGCATGGGGACCCTAGGGTGAGCATTGTGGTGACAATGAAAAACATACACACAATGCAATCATTATGATTAACAGTACAACTCCATATATGCAGGCTAAATGCAAACACTATAAATGTGTCATACAGATAATGGCAAGCATGGAAGCAATGTGTCAGTCAGGGTGATGATATGCATTATATGTTATTATATATTATATGCATGGGCCTAAACATATAGAGAATAGAGAAGGGAAGAAAACCCCAGAGATCTTAAGAGGGGTATGAAGAAATAAATATACCTTCAATGCCAATTTTTCACTTTCGGTAAGATTGTTGGTAGAGTTACTGAAGTTCAATTTATTGATTTCTTTCAGTGTTAGTTACAAATGCTACTACATTGGGGTTTGTGCTCAAATATGGTAATTTGTGTGACTTTTTTCTAAACGTAGAAGAACTGGATTCAAGATTTTTAGAGCTAATATGTTTATTAAGTAAAGTCTCAATATCCAGCTGATCAGTAAGATCGGTCAGAGGTTCTTTATTGAGAAGCGCTGTAAGGTCCTCAAGGGCCTGATTTTGTTTATCAGATATTGATTTACAGTGACTGGGGTCTCTAGAGAATGTACTTTTAAAGATAAGTTGGTGTGCAAATAGTTGTAAATCTTTTAAAACTTCAAATTTATTAACATTTTGATCAGGACAAAAACTGAGACCTTTTTTGTAAGCAACTGAATTTCTTCACTAGAGAGAATATGGTGAGAAATATTGATAATATTGTGTGAGCGTGTACTAGATTCACATTCAAGTTTAGATTTCTTAGTGCATAGTTCTCCATTATCAACTACGGTCATCTCTATATGGGATCTAAAAAATTCTCAGTAGAATTGAAAGTATTAGGAGAAGAAGCCATATTATATGACTGAGAAGAATAATTGACAGTAGTGTGAAACTCGTTCCTCCGAAGGCCTCAAGGGGTGGAAGAAAAGAGTCACCACATGAGTTACTTGGACCCACCACTGACATTGCCCCAGGAGATCGATTCTCCATGTTATGAGATAAGGGGCCTTCCAAAGTACGTTTTTTGACTTGGTTGTCCAGACCATCGTCTGGTACGAATCGTTTAAATTTTTGTGGATCTAGATGTCTAACAGTGGTCTGAGAAGAAGAGGATAAAGAGGAATTAAATGATGGGCTACTCCCAAAGGCTGAGCAGTGAAGCGGCGAAGGGAGCAGAGGGATGTGAGCTGGGATCCACCCTGCTCATTTGACCTCTGAGGATATTATAGGAGAGGTGGAATCAGTATAATGGGGATACATCGTTGAAGCTATCCACCCAAGAGGAAGTCTATCCTGATTCAGTGGTGATTTATCAAGCTCTGTGGCCCTGCAGGGTCGCAGGTAGGAGGTGAGAGGCCATTCCAGCCGGTTTTGGATTGCACTTTGTGGTGTGCGGGTCCACATACAGTCTACTGATTCTGCATGAGTGGAGGGAATTTGATACGGATCACTGGACTTTTTTATGTTAGTGCACTGTGTGTAGGGGTCTCACATGTGTTTTATTTTGCATTTTTATTGATCTAGTTCCATCACGCACTATTTTGCCCTTTGTACATGTTAATGATTGTATCATTATGTCAGATTGTTTATGGGCCTAATATGATTTTTCTGGTTTAGCGCTACATCACTTTTGGTTTTTTAATGATGAAACAGACCTTCTCCCCCCTTCAGTCCGTGTCATAGCTCTATTATATCCCCTAACATTTCTCTTTCTAAGGTTCCATCTGTACGCTCTACCCTCCTGAAAGGCTAATTTGTCTTTCCAAAACATTTTTTTCATTAGTGACCAAAATGTATTTTATAAAATTATCCAAATGATATTTGATGTTTTTCTCCTGTTCTGAGAAATGGGGACAAGTTTTAAGTGGTACAAGTTTGTTGATAAGATCAATTTCTTTATCTAATTTCATTATGTGCTTTTTATATTTATTAATGAGTAAACTCATAATAGTTAATGTGCATTGTTGTAAATTATTTTCCCATTCCTTTTTGAGGGTGTTATCCAAATCATCAAGGGTTGAGAAAATTTGTACTCGCAAGCCCATAAGATTTATGCCTTCTTTAACCACTAGCCTACAGGGCACTTATACCCCCTTCCTGCCCAGGCCAGTTTTCAGCTTTCAGCGCTGTCACACTTTGAATGACAATTGTGCGGTCATGCAACACTGTACCCAAATGACATTTTTAACATTTTTTTTTGAGACAGATAGAGCTTTCTTTTGGTGGTATTTAATCACCTCTGGGTTTTTATTTTTTTGCTAAACAAACCAAAAACAACTGAAAATTTTGAAAAAAAAGTTTTTTCTTAGTTTTTGTTATATAATTTTGTAAATAAGTGATTTTTCTCCTTCACTGATGTGCGCTAATGAGGCTGCAGTGATGGGCACTGATAGGCTGCACTGATGGGCAATGATTAGGAGGCACTAGTAGGTGCCACTGATGGGCATTGACAGGCATCACTGATGGGCACTGAAAGGCAGCACTCATATATGGCACTGATAGGCAGCACTGACTGGCACTGTTAGGCGGCACTGAGGTGGCACTGATTCACACTGATAGGCGGCACTGATGCGCACTGATAGGCGGCACTGACTGGTACTGATAGGTGGCACTGTTAGGTGGCACTGTTAGGTGGCAATGATAGGTGGCACTGATAGGTGGCACTGATAGGTGGCACTGATAGGCGGCACTGATAGGTGGCACTGATAGGTGGCACTGAAAGGCAGCTCAGATGGGAACTGATATGTGGCATTGATTTGCACTGGTAGGCACTGATATGTGGCATTAATGAGGCACTGATGGGCACTGGCAGGTGGCATTGATGAGCACTGACAGCTGGCATTGATGGGCACTGACAGGTGGCACTTCTGGGGCCACACTGATCATCACGGCACACTGATCATCAGTGTCCTGATGATCAGTGCCCATGTCCCCTCCGAGGAATGCCGATTACCGGCTCTTCTCTCCTCTCAAGCTGTCAGTGTGACAGCTTGTGAGGAGAGAAATGCAGATTAACCAGCATTTCCCTATTTTCATGTGATCAGCTGTGATTGGACACAGCTGATCACATGACCGAGCCAACATCTTTAGCTCTTTTCATTGATCGGTGATCCTCGGACACAGCGCACCACCGATCGCCACGCTGCATGCTTTCGGAGCCGCGCATGTGCGGTTAGAGTGGGAGGACTTCATATGACGTCCTCCCAGAACGAAAGAACCACCTTGCGCCCATCATTACCTTATATGGCGGGCAACAGGCGGTTAATATATTGCTCAAAGCTTTGAATATGCCAAAATAATGCAGCCTTTTTCTCAATTACTCTACTGAGTTGAAAGAATAGGGTAGATATTTCTGAGTCTACAGATTCTCTATAGTAGCCCTACGTGAGATTGTCCCATTCTTTTCCCTGAAACATGGTCATGATTGCCAGTATCCTAACATCCTTAACAATACTTACAATTTCCAAAAAAAGGAAACTCTGAGAAAAACAAAAATACAACATTCACAATAAAAATTAGTGATTAGTACATCTTAAGTGGATGAATCCTGTGTTGGAAAAGAATTTGGGGAAATGGGTATTTGCTACCCTGGTTACGAGGTACATGGATCCAGCACAGGGTTCATCATCTAGTTGCTAACATCCCAAAGGCTAGAATACCAAAAGGTATGTTCTCCTATGATTTATACTGGGATTTTTAAGACCTCTTGACACACAGGTTGCTTTACTACGATGGGCTTGCTTTTTGATATTTAATCTGGGATTCAGGTGAGAATTGGGCTGCTCTTCTACTGCGGTCTAGTTTGCACTATGAAGTGAGGAAGCCATGGGTGTACTTGATTTATTGGCTCTATGTTGTGCATTGGGTCATTATCGTTATCCAATTTTTTATAAGAAGATTACCATCCTGATGAAGTCCCTATACTTACCTAGACCTATATTTAGCCCATTTGGCACTTTTTCTTGATTACGATAGGATCTGCTGCCCGTTTAGAGCAAGGTGCAGAGAGTCTGCAGCAGCTGTGACATATATATATACAGTTGTGTTAAAAATAATAGCCGTGTGTTGAAAAAAGTGAATAAAGCTCAAAATCCTTCTAATAGCTTTTATTTCCATACACTCAAATGCATTGGGAACACTACACAAATCAAAACATGAAGAAAATATATCAAATTTGTGTTGCACCTCTAAAAAAAAATTGAAGAAAAGTGAATATTAGACTGTTCAAAAAAATAGCAGTGTTTGTATTCTTCTTTATAAACTCAAACATTCACTATATAAACTGAAAAATGTTTGCTTTCCTTTGAATCATTTAATTAATATTTAATTGTATAAGCACTGTTTCTGAGAACTGCTGTACATCTGTGTTGCATGGAGTCAACCAACTTTTGGCACCTGTGAACAGGTATTCCAGCCCAGGATGATTGGACTGCATTCCACAGTTCCTCTATTTCTTGGTTTTGCCTCAGAAACTGCATTTTTGATGTCACCCCACAAGTTTTCTATCGGATTAAGATCCGGTGATTGGGCTGGCCACTCCATAACGTCAATCTTTTTGGTCTGGAACCAAGATGTTGCATGTTTACTGGTGTGTTTGGGGTCGTTGTCTTGTTGGAACACCCATTTCAAGGGCATTTCCTCTTCAGCATAAGGCAGCATGACCTCTTCAAGTATTCTGATGTATTCAAACTGATCCATGATCCCTGGTATGCGATAAATAGGCCCAACACTGTAGTAAACATCCCCATATCATGATGCTTGTGCAACCATGCTTCACTGTCTTCACAGTGTACTGTGGCTTGAATTCAGTGTTTGGGGGTTGTCTGACAAACTGTGGTGCAGAGGAGGGGGGGAGGAGCATGAGCATGGCGGCGGCGGAGGGCTTGATGTAGGAGCTCGCCATTAAGCTCCTCCACTAACCTCCCCAGGGGCCCTCTATATGGAGTAAGAGCCGTGGCGAGTCCTACCTAAGCGCTGGGGGTGTCGGCTGGAGAGCGGAGGTTGTGGGAGATCGGCCTGCCTGAAGTCCGGCGGGTTAGAAAGCTGGGTTGCCGGGAGACGGGAGAGTGGCGTGGCCACGTGTCTAGCCGCAAAGGAGCATTGGGAGCGGAAGAAGCCGGCCGGCGTTTTGAGAAAAGAGGAAGGCGGTTATCTGCTCCCGGCTTTTGGCTCCCTAGTCTGTTCCCTGGCTGGCATTATACAGTCAGGTCCATAAATATTGGGACATCAACACAATTCTAACATTTTTGGCTCTATATACCACCACAATGGATTTGAAATGAAACAAACAAGATGTGCTTTAACTGCAGACTGTCAGCTTTAATTTGAGGGTATTTACATTCAAATCAGGTGAACGGTGTGGGAATTACAACAGTTTGCATATGTGCCTCCCACTTGGTAAGGGACCAAAAGTAATGGGACAATTGGCTTCTCAGCAGTTCCATGGCCAGGTGTGTGTTATTCCCTCATTATCCCAATTACAATGAGCAAATAAAAGGTCCAGAGTTCATTTCAAGTGTGCTATTTGCATTTGGAATCTGTTGCTGTCAACTATCAAGATGAGATCCAAAGAGCTGTCACTATCAGTGAAGCAAGCCATCATTAGGCTGAAAAAAACAAAACAAACCCATCAGAGAGATAGCAAAAACATTAGGCGTGGGCAAAACAACTGTTTGGAACATTCTTAAAAAGAAGGAACGCATCGGTGAGCTCAGCAACACCAAAAGACCCGGAAGACCACGGAAAACAACTGTGGTGGATGACCGATGAATTCTTTCCCTGGTGAAGAAAACACCCTTCACAACAGTTGGCCAGATCAAGAACACTCTCCAGGAGGTAGGTGTATGTGTGTCAAAGTCAACAATCAAGAGAAGACTTCACCAGAGTGAATACAGAGGGTTCACCACAAGATGGAAACCATTGGTGAGCCTCAAAAACAGGAAAGCAAGATTAGAGTTTGCCAAACGACATCTAAAAAAGCCTTCACAGTTCTGGAACAACATCCTATGGACAGATGAGACCAAGATCAACTTGTAGCAGAGTGATGGGAAGAGAAGAGTATGGAGAAGGAAAGGAACTGCTCATGATCCTAAGCATACCACCTCATCAGTGAAGCATGGTGGTGGTAGTGTCATGGCGTGGGCATGTATGTCTGCCAATGGAACTGGTTCTCTTGTATTTATTGATTATGTGACTGCTGACAAAAGTAGCAGGATGAATTCTGAAGTGTTTCGGGCAATATTATCTGCTCATATTCAGCCAAATGCTTAAGAACTCATTGGACGCCGCTTCACAGTGCAGATGGACAATGACCCAAAGCATACTGCAAAAGCAACCAAAGAGTTTTTTAAGGGAAAGAAGTGGAATGTTATGCAATGGCCAAGTCAATCACCTGACCTGAATCCGATTGAGTATTCATTTCACTTGCTGAAGACAAAACTGAAGGGAAAATGCCCCATGAACAAGCAGGAACTGAAGACAGTTGCAGTAGAGGCCTGGCAGAGTATCACCAGGGATGAAACCCAGCGTCTGGTGATGTCTGTGCGTTCCAGACTTCAGGCTGTAATTGACTGCAAAGGATTTGCAACCAAGTATTAAAAAGTGAAAGTTTGATTTATGATTATTTTTCTGTCCCATTACTTTTGGTCCCCTAAAAAGTGGGAGGCACATATGCAAACTGTTGTAATTCCTACACCGTTCACCTGATTTGGATGTAATTACCCTCAAATTAAAGCTGACAGTCTGCAGTTAAAGCACATCTTGTTCGTTTCATTTCAAATCCATTGTGGTGGTGTATAGAGCCAAAAATGTTAGAATTGTGTTGATGTCCCAATATTTATGGACCTGACTGTATAGCGGTGAAGACGTGGACACCGGCTTTCCGTTGGCAGACCCCTATGGAGGCAGGAGAAGCAGCCCTGTGGAGTCCACCCCAGGGAAAGAACTGAACAGAGGAGCTGGATACCTGAAGACCCCACCCGCCTTGCAGCTAGGGTCGAGAGACGTGGGTGAGTGAGAGTGACTGAAATTATTACACCCCAAAATGTCTCAGTGTGCTGTTAAGGAGAGCAGGGGGTGAGGGGGAGAAGAGGGGGAGTCCCAGGGGCTTTGAAATAGAAGAAGACAAGGGAAGAGGAATAGGAAGAGAAGAAGATTAAGCAACCTAAAAGAGGAGGATAAATGGTCACTAGTTGGGCTAAGCTGGGACTTTTTCTATGTGAATCATCTATCTCTATAAGAGAGCACAGAGGAGAATAAGGCCCAATGAAGAACAAAAGTAGTAAAGGAAGCGGGCCCAAATGGGAACGATTAAACAATATACATCCCAGGGAAAAGTGACCCCAGAAAGATCCCAAGGTATAAACGGAAAAGGTGAAGGGGATATCAGTCTGGAAAGCAGCCCTAGACTATCATTGGGTCTAAATATTAGTAGTCAACAAACAATAGGAACCATGGAGATGAGAGAGAGGGAAAGTGAATTACAAGTACCGAATAAAAAAGAAATAGCAGAGATGTTTAAAGAACTAGAGAAGACAATAAAGCAAGAAATGGCAACTATCCAAAATGATTTGGGGCAGGTGTTGGTGAGAGTGGAAGAAACAGAGGAGAAAGTTAAAAACCAGGCCCAAAGCATCGCTGAACTAGAAAAGAAAATAAAGAATATGGGGAAAATCCAGAAAAAATTGATATATAAGATAGAGGTACAAGAAAACTGGGACAGGAGGAGTAACCTTAGGATAAGAGGAGTCCCAGAGAATGCAAAAGGGGAAGCACTGCAAGAATTAGTAGGTAAAATCTTAAACTCCATAATGGACAGGCCCACCTTAGAGTTGATTGATCTGGACGATATCATGAGAATAGGAAAGCACCAACAAGGCACCAAGAAGGAAAAACCAAGGGACATAATTGTTAAATTCAACAAATATAGGGATAAAGAAGCGATTTGGAGGAAGATCAAAGGAAAAGCGTCAATTAGATATGGAAAAATTGATATTCAGATATTTGCAGATCTTACATCAGAGACTTTGTGGAGAAGGAGATCCCTGAAACCCCTCTTAGAGCAGATGAGAAAAAGAATGTGCTCTATAGATGGGGGACCCCAGCGTGCCTAATTGGATGGAAAGATGGAGTTACAGCTTATCTGAGATTTCTGGAAGACTTGAGAGATTTCTGTGAAAAGCTTGAGTTGCAAAGAATGGAGATTGCCGGATGGGAGGAAGAAGAGAGAAAAATAGGAACGATAAGACAAGAGGACTGGCAGTCTGTTAGAGGGAGAAATTAGGGTGGGGTTGAGCGTTTTTTTTTTTTCTCTCTCCCTCCTCTCTCTCTTCTTTGCCCCTATACCTTCTTTTATAGCATGTTACCTAAGGTTCTGATGCAAGGGCCCTGTGGAAATTTAGGAGGGTACTGGGGAGGTGGGAGGGAGGAGGAGCTGTCCATGGGCAGAGTTTGACCCCAAGTATTAAATAAAAGGTAGGGATCTTGCCCCACAAATGATTAATAGATATATTAGTAGCCTAAAAATGGGAGGGGGGAACGGAGGTGGGGGAGGGGCATTAGGGTTAACACTCTGCAGGATTGAGGGAGGTACAAAAGCAAGGGAAAAAGAGGACGAGAGATGGAAGGGAAGAGGAGAGACATAGATAGATGGAAGAACTACAAGTTATCACTTATAATGTAAAGGGGTTGAATTGTCCTGGGAAGAGATTTAGGTTATTTAAAGAACTTCACCATAAAGCATCTTCAGTGTTTTTTTTGCAAGAGACACATTTTGAGATTGAATCTAAGGTTAAGTTAAAATCTAGATATTATCCAACATGGTATTATGCAGATTTCCCGATCAGGAGAGCAAAAGGGGTGGCAATAGGGTTCACAAAAAATATAGGGTTTGAGTTGGAGGATAGAAAAGTGGACCCAGAGGGGAGATATCTGTCTTTGAAGGGTAAACTGCAGGAGGTGGAGTGTACAGTAGCTAACATATATTGTCCAAATAAGAAGCCGGAGATATATTTGAAAGGTGTGCTAAAAAATTAATGGATTTTAAAAAGGGTTGCTTGATATTGGCTGGGGATTTTAATTTTTGTATGGACCCACAAAAAGATACAACTTCTTCTGTGCAGCGAGATGGGAGTAGGTCTCTGAGATTATTAAAGAAGGCGATCCATGAGTTTCAATTGGTGGACACATGGAGAATTATGCATATGAAAGACAGAGACTATACATTCTTCTCAAATGCACATGAGATGTATTCGAGGTTGGACTACATATTGATAGAACATCGATTTATTGAGTCAATGGTTGAAGTAGAAATAGGAGCAATGACTCTTTCGGATCACGCCCCTGTTGTATTGAAGATGGGATGGGGAAGGGGAAAAACATGTGGTGTAGGATGGAAGTTGAATGAGGCACTTCTCCTGGATAAAGATACTGCACAGAAGATTGGGAAAGAAATTGAGAGATTTTTTAGAGAGAACGAGACAGAAGATGTGTCGATAGCTACAGTGTGGGAGTCTCATAAGGCATTTATAAGAGGTATTCTGATTGCGATTGGGGCAAGAAAGAAAAGAGAAAGAAGAGAGAAAATTAGTGTGCTCTTAAAGGATATATTTGACCTGGAACAGATACATAAAAATAGTATAGCAAAAGAAATTAAGCAGAAGTTAAAAAAGAAAGAAGCGCTAGAGACTTTAATGGAGGAGGAGAGAAGGAGAGTCTATAACAAAGTGCTAAGCGAGAGGTATAGATGGGGAGATAGACCAGGAAAACATTTAATGAGAGCCTTAAGGAAAAAGAAAAATAGGAATTATATAGAAAAAATAAAAAGCGCCAAGGGAGAACTGGTTTATTCAAACAAGGAAACTGCAAAGGTGTTTATGGACTATCATAAAAAGTTGTATAATATCAACCCCCATGACTCAGTAAATAATATGGAAACTGAAAACAGGAAAAAAGGAAGGAAATATTAAAAAAATGCGGGTTTACCGAAATTAAAAGAAGCACAATTAAATGCCCTAGAAGCAGAAATTACACAAGAAGAAATAAAAGTAGCTTTAAAAAGCACAGAGACGGGAAAAGGTCCAGGACCGGATGGCTACACAGTGAGCTATTATAAAAAATTTAGCGAGTTACTAATTCCCAAGATGGAGAAATATATGAATGCTCTGGGAGGAGAGATGGATATGAGGAGATAATCTCTACAGGCTCATGTGGTGTTGTTACATAAGGAAGGAAAAGACGCTTCACAGTGTTCTAGCTATAGGCCAATCTCATTGCTGAACTCAGACACCAAGCTATATGCTAAGGTCTTAGCAAACAGGTTGAAAGAGCTTATGCCAGAATGGATACATAGGGACCAGGTGGGTTTTGTCCCAGGGAGGGAGGGTAGGGACAATGGGTTGAGATCCCTGATGCTTATTCAGAAAAGTAGAAAAGGGGAGGTACCGGCAGTGGTTCTTTCGATCGATGCTGAAAAGTCCTTTGATAGAGTAAACTGGGGCTTCATGATGGACACCTTAGAAGCCCTGGGAATTGGAGCTAGAATGAGGGAATGGATTAGAAAGTTATATAGGGAGCCCTCTGCAGTTATTATAGTAAATGGGAAAAGAACAGAGCCTATTGGGATGTCAAATGGAACAAGACAGGGCTGCCCACTGTCCCCCTTGTTGTTATGTCATTGGAGCCCTTGTTGTCTTCAATAAGGAAGAATAGAGATATAAAGGGAATTCAGATAGAAGCCATAGAGCACAAAGTGGCGGTGTCATGCACCGCCTGGTGGTGTCTCTAGCAGCCCACAGCACGGGGTTCCTCTGGGCGCGGGGTCTAAGTCCCAATCTGCTTGTTCACCAGGGCCCCTGATGGTGGGGATGGACTTGGAGCAGACAGAGACCAGGTCGCGACCCCTGAGTACATCCGGCAATGGTAGAGAGCGCCGTCAGGGGTGTGCGGGAAATGGAGCCTGACGTGAAGACGCTGGCAAGCCTGGTAACAGGGACAGATCCATGTGGGATGGATGGATGGATCGTCAGGGTAATGTAAGGCATAGTCAGGCAGGCCAGGTCAGCAACGTGCGGGCAGCGAGGTACCGGAAGAACAGGCAAAGAATGGTCAAGGTCACAAGCGGGGTTCAGCCAGTAACGGGCAGCAAGGTGCAGAGGATCAGGCAGAAGGATGGTCAGGTAAGCCAGGGGTCAAGCAGGAGACAATCAGCAGGGTCAGGAACAATGCAGAGGTCGGCAACAGAAGCTTCACAGGATCAGATAACAGGAACAAAACAATAAAGACCAAACGGCAATTGACATACCTCCTGTCCCGTTTAAATAGCGTGCCCTGCGCTGTCATTGGTGCCAGGAGCGTGTCCACGATCACGAGTGCGCATGCACGGTCGTCGCGATCGCCCAGGTCCCGCTGCTCGCTGGCTAGAGTGTATCGGTGTTCTGCGCATACGCCGCCCGGTGCATCACGGCAGAGCCACCGATCCCTGACAGGCGGCCTTTGCAGATGATTTGCTATTTTATGTGGGCAATCCCAGGATAACACTCCCAAACTTAATAAAGTCGCTGAAGGAATACGGGGAATTATCAAATTTTAAAATTAATCCAACAAAAACTGAGATTCTAAATATAACTATTCCAAAAGGTGAAAAAGAGAAAATACAAAAGGAATTCCCTTTCATCTGGAAAGAAAGATATAAAATATTTAGGAGTAAGACTCACTTCTGCATATAAGTACTTGTATAAATTAAACTATATTTCATTATTAAACAAAGTTAAGGAGGAAATGATAATCGTACCAAAAATCTTATATAGATTTCAAATGATCCCAACTAAACTTCCAGAAGCTTTTTTCAAGTAATAAAAAGAATGATAATAAGATACATTTAGAGGAATAAAAAACCGAGAGTGTCCTATGGAATATTAAGTAGAGATAAAGAGAAGGGTGGATTGGGAGTTCCAGATATTAAGAGATATTACTGTAACGAACCACCTGGCGGAGCCTCTAGTAACCCACGGAATAGGATTCCCCAGAGCGCGGAGTCTAAGTCCCAGTCTGCTTGTTCACCAGGGCCCCTGATGGTGGGGATTGACTTGGAGCAGACAGAGACCAGGTCGCAACCCCTGAGTACATCCAGCAATGGTAGAGAGCGCCGTCAGGGGTGTGTGGGAAATGGAGCCTGACGTGAAGATGCTGGCAAGCCTGGTAACAGGGACAGATCCATGTGGGATGGATGGATCGTCAGGGTAATGTAAGGCATAGTCAGGCAGGCCAGGTCAGCAACGTGCGGGCAGCACGGTACCGGAAGAGCAGGCAAAGAATGGTCAGGGTCACAAGCGGGGTTCAGCAACGGGCAGCGCGGTACAGAGGATCAGGCAGAAGAATGGTCAGGTAAGCCAGGGGTCAAGCAGGAGACAATCAGCAGGGTCAGGAACAATGCAGAGGTCAGCAACAGAAGCTTCACAGGATCAGATAACAGGAACAAAACAATAAAGACCAAACGGCAATTGACATACCTCCTGTCCCGTTTAAATAGCGTGCCCTGCGCTGTCATTGGTGCCAGGAGCGTGTCCGCGATCACGAGTGCGCATGCACGGTCGTCGTGATCGCCCAGGTCCCGCTGCTCGCTGGCTAGAGTGTATCGGTGTTCTGCGCATACGCCGCCCGGTGCATCACGGCAGAGCCACCGATCCCTGACAGGCGGCCTTTGCAGATGATTTGCTATTTTATGTGGGCAATCCCAGGATAACACTCCCAAACTTAATAAAGTCGCTGAAGGAATACGGGGAATTATCAAATTTTAAAATTAATCCAACAAAAACTGAGATTCTAAATATAACTATTCCAAAAGGTGAAAAAGAGAAAATACAAAAGGAATTCCCTTTCATCTGGAAAGAAAGATATAAAATATTTAGGAGTAAGACTCACTTCTGCATATAAGTACTTGTATAAATTAAACTATATTTCATTATTAAACAAAGTTAAGGAGGAAATGATAATCGTACCAAAAATCTTATATAGATTTCAAATGATCCCAACTAAACTTCTTTTTTCAAGTAATAAAAAGAATGATAATAAGATACATTTGGAGGAATAAAAAACCGAGAGTGTCCTATGGAATATTAAGTAGAGATAAAGAGAAGGGTGGATTGGGAGTTCCAGATATTAAGAGATATTACTGTAACGAACCACCTGGCGGAGCCTCTAGTAACCCACGGAATAGGATTCCCCAGAGCGCGGAGTCTAAGTCCCAGTCTGCTTGTTCACCAGGGCCCCTGATGGTGGGGATGGACTTGGAGCAGACAGAGACCAGGTCGCGGCCCCTGAGTACACCCACCCGTGGTAGAGGAATCCGCCAGAGGTATCCGCAGGATGAGAGCCTGATATAGGCGGATGGATCCGAGTGGGATGGATGGATGGCTGAGCAGAAGCGAGGTCAGACAGGCCGGGTCGGTAACCGTGGGGACAGCGTGGTACAAGGCGGCAGGCAGAGAATAGTCGTATCACTTGCCGGGTCAGTAACAGAAGGTCAGATCCAATGAGGGGCATTCAGAAGAGAGGTCAGGCAAGCCAGGGGTCAGAGCAGGAGAACACAGCAAAGTCAGGAACGATCTGGGTCGGCAGCAATCAAAACAGCACGGATACAGGAGCAGGGATAACAGAATAGACCATACGGCAACCGGTGTCAGCGCAGAGCGGATTTAAATTGGTGCCAGGCGTGCACCCGCGGTCCCGAGTGCGCATGCGCGAGTCCCGTCATTGCCGCGGCCGGCCAGGACCTAGTGCCCGCACACCAGTGCGAGTCGGCACACTGCGCCTGCGCCGAGCCACACGCCGCGGCGGCCCCTGACATTGCCCCCCCTACGGGCAACCTCCGGGTGCCCAACTGATCTCTCCTCCGTGGATGGCTGCGATAAAACTCCCGGACAAGTCTGGGGGCATGAATATTTTGGGCTGGTTCCCATGAGTTCTCCTCAGGGCCATAACCCTTCCATTTGATCAGGAACTGTGTCTGGCCCCCCCCTTTTCCAGCAATCCAAGATTGCTTCCACCTCAAATTCTTCTTGTTTCTCGATGGTTATTGCTTCCGGGGGTCTGGACCTCCGATCCGGGAAGGGGTCTGGCGTCGCTGGCTTCAGCAGCGACACATGAAAAACTGGATGAATCTTGAAAGTTTCCGGAAGAGCGAGTTCATACGCAACCTTGTTGATCATCCGTTTCACCCGGAATGGACCCATAAACTTCGGCCCAAGTTTCTTCGACGGGCAAGACATTTTCAAATTTGTCGTGGCTAGCCATACCTGATCCCCAGGTTGCAATACTAGTTCCCCCCTTTTCTTCCTGTCAAAGGCCCTCTTGTTGTCCTCCTGGGCCTTTGCAATGGCTTCTTGAAGCACCTTGTTGTTGGCAGAAAAAAAATTCAGCGTGCTTTGAGTGGCAGGGACTGGGCTTTCAGGGATCAGATCGGGCGGGAATGTGGGATGGAACCCATAGTTTGCAAAAAATGGGGATTGCCCCGTAGCTGAATGATTCGCGTTGTTATACGCAAATTCGGCCAGTGGCAAGAGTGCCAGCCAATCGTCCTGCAGAAAGGACGTGTAGCATCTCAAGTATTTCTCCAATGTCTGGTTCGTTCTTTCCGTCTGCCCATTTGTCTGTGGGTGGTAAGCGGAAGAGAGGGACAATCTGATCTCCAACACCTTGCATAACGCTTTCCAGAACTTCGAGGTAAACTGGACTCCCCGGTCTGAAACAATGTCCTCAGGAACTCCATGAAGTCTTACGATTTCTTTTATGAAGATTTGCGCTGTCTCCAGAGCCGAGGCTTAAGAGGCAAGAAGTGGGCCATCTTCGACAGGCGATCCACAATTACGAAGATTGCGGTGTGGTCCTGAGCCGGAGGAAGCTCGACTATAAAGTCGATCACAATCATTTGCCACGGCCGGTCAGGTATAGGTAGTGGACGTAGTAACCCCCAGGCCTTGCTCCTGGAGGGCTTGTTCCTCTGGCAGGTGGCGCAGGTCTCGATGTAGCGCTTGCAATCCTTGGCCATGCTTGGCCGCCAGAAAGTGCGCTGGAGTAATTCCAGAGTTTTTGCCATCCCAAAATGACCGGATGGTCATGGCAGTGTCCCAGGACCAAGGTTCGAACCTCTTCGGGTACCGCGATTAGCCCTTCTTTCCATAAGAGCCCTCCCTTGCTCTGTAGGGACACCCCGGGTGGGTTTAGCATTTTTATGGATGCATTCTGTAGCCTCGAACGTAGCTCCGTTTGGAGGGCAAGGAAGTTTCCCAAGGACAAGATGGTATCCGGTTTGGGGACCTCTTCAGGGTCTTCAAACATGCGCGAAAGGGCGTCGGGCTTCGTGTTCTTGGACCCCGGCCTATACGTAATATGAAATGAGAACCAGGAGAAAAAGAGTGCCCATCTCGCTTGGCGTGGTCTCAAGCATTTTGCCGTTCTCAAGTATTCTAAATTTTTGTGATCAGTGAAGTTCAAAATTGGATGCGTGGCCCCTTCCTTCCCCACTGCATTTTCATCAACTTCCAAGACATAGGGCAGGGAGGAATCAGGATGACTCAGAATGGCAGCGGTGGTGAATAATCCCTTCATGGTTTCAAACGCTGTTTGAGCCTCAGGTGTCCACCTGAAACGGACCCCCTGTTTGGTAAGCTGGGTAATGGGGGACACCAAACCAGAGAAGTTCCTGATAAACTTTCTATAAAAATTTGCAAAGCCAATAAAGCGTTGTACGCCCTTCTTGTCTGCGGGTACTGGCCAATCCAAGATTGCCAAGACCTTTTGTGGATCCATTGCAACCCCCGTGGTGGAGATGATCAGGCCCAGAAATGCAATACTGTGCTGCTCAAAGCTGCACTTGTCAGCTTTAGCGTACAGGCCGTGCTGGCGTAAACGTTCCAACACACTTGTAACATGACCTCTATGAGCTTCCAGTGAGGGAGAGAAAATCAGTATGTCATCCAGATAAATGACCACAAAGAAATCAAGGTAATCTCGAAATATATCATTGATAAAGTGTTGGAACGTGGCCGGGGCGTTGCAAAGTCCGAATGGCATGACTAAAAAGTGCCCAAATAGAGTACGAAACGCCGTTTTCCACTCATCCCCCTCCCTTATGCGGACCAGGTTATATGCACCCCTCAAGTCTAATTTCGTAAAGAGTACTAAATCAAGGATGTTTTACAATGTGTTTGTAATAAAATTATTCATATGTTTATATTATTGTGTTTGATTTCCCTCAAAAGTCCCAGTACAAATCATAGGGGAACATACCTTTTGGTATTACACCTCATTATCATGAGATCCTTGATTTAAGCAATATCACAGCCTATCTGTTTAGCTTAATCGAATTACCAATATTCACTACTGTTTATGGGCCCCACCATTGCTAGCAGAAGACTCCACCATATCAGGAAGTTTAAACATCACAGGACTCAAGTTGCACTCTCTAGTTGAAGGGACCCCCTCTCTTCTAAGGACATTGTAATTCAAATTAGGATACTTATATATATTTATGTCAGAGTATATGTTTACATAATTCTCTGCATCCATCATTGTGGCTCCAGTGGCCTAGAGGGAGCCCTTTTTTCCCCCTCTTACTGGCAGTTTAATAGTTAAAGCTTACTACTCATGACTGTATAATTTGTTAAACATTGCTAACGGATTATTCCTGTTTTACCAGTGGTCTATTTTTATGCGTTAACTGGGGTTGTATATCTTAAACACATTATTATTGTGGTCAACTCTTTTGAACAACACTTATATAGAGGTATTACTAAGAATTGTGTCTCTTTCATTATTATCCTATACTGTAGAAATATGTCTGAACCCAGAGTGTCAGAGGTGTTGGGTGGCTTGGAATGTCAGGGCAACCACTGGGGAGAAGCATTATCAAATGGCCCCTGCGGGGGGTAACATTACATGTATGCAGTTGCTACACATACATTGTAGCAACTGCATACACATTGCTACAAAATGCAGTTGCATTGTTTAAAGTAGTTTTCATATTCAAGAATTCATGGTTCATAACAACTACCATTAAAGCAGTGCTTCTCAATTATTTTCTGTCATGCCCCCCCTAGGAAGAAGAAAACATTTTGCGCCCCCCACGTGACTGTAAATAGTATAATTTGTCTATAAAATTGTTATAAGTACACCTCTGCATAACACTGTATCCTTATTAACGTATAAAAGAATAAAAAAAGAAAGAAATGTGGATCAATTTACAACAAAGAATAGCTTTATTAACTGTAGCAGAAAAGATTTAAAGTGCATTAGAAATTCAAAAAAATTAAATCCTTAATTAAACTATAAACATTTTTTGATTGGACATGTCAAACCATATGATACTGAAAAAATACATAAAATCAATAAACAATAATGAATTCAAACCGATCACCAACATTTACTTAGGAATAGTGCCCCATCGTTGGTGTCAGTGGGAGGAATAATGCCCCATCATTAGTATCAGTGACACCAATGATGCGGCACTATTCCTCCCACTGACACCAATGACACTTGCTGACCCCTGTTGCAGTATGGTGCTGCTGCAGCCAGCATATGTGGTTCCAGCAGCACCTCTGCACTGCACACTCACCGGCTTTTCTCTCACTCGATTTCCGCGGGTCCACTCGGCTCCGCCTCCTCGTCCGTGATTGGCCGCCTGTGTACCTTTCCTGAGCTACAGTTCTGGCAGCCAATCACCGGTGAGGAGGCGGAGCCGAGCGGCAGGAGTGAGGGAGTGGCCAGAGTGACGGAAGGAGCAGCGCTTCCTGGATGGATCATCGTGGGAGCCAGGTAAGAGACAGCAGCCCTCTGCCCACCCCTGTACTTAGTGTCCCTTCTGTCGGAAGGGGGGGGCGGCGGCGGCACCGCGCCGCCCCCCTAAAAAGTTCCACCCTAACGTATACCGGCGTATAAGACGACCCCCGACTTTTGAGAAGATTTTCAAGGGTCAAAAAGTCTTTTTATACGCCGGAAAATACGGTATGTTCCCCGAGGTCAAACGCGCCCCCCTTGACGGAGCCGCGCGCCCCACTATTTGAGAAGCACTGCATTAAAGTTTCATTGATAGTAGCTGAAATTATATGATATGATGATGCTGTTTAACAGATTGTGATTTTTTTTTTCAGATCCTTGGAATTTATAAGAAGGGATTAAAGTGTCGAGGTATGAAGCATGTTCTTTATTTAATCAGTATGAACATATTATGTCTGCTTAAAATCCCTACCTAAATTTTAGATGGTTTTCCCTGGTTGCTGTTTTTGGGTGGTACTTTCGTTGGGTGTTGACTCAGCGGTTGTAAGCAGCAGTAGCTGTTGGGTTAGGTTGTGCCTAGGCAGGTAAGCTAGACCTGGGAAGTGGAGCTGCAGGCTGGGCTTGGGAAGAAGGAGCTACCGCCACCCCTCGGGGACAGAATAAACAGTTTTGACATTGGTAGCATAGAGTGGACTGCAAAGAGTATCTTAAAGGCATAGGAGCATTGCCATTATATGATGTGATCTAATTTTTTAAGTGTATGGTGGACTAACAGAGGAGCAAGAACCTATCTGCAATATCACGAATGTGATTACTATGTTTAAAAAGAGGCCACATATGTCTGGTGAGTGCGGTGTGTTCTCTTTTTGGGAAGAGAGGAGGAGCATTTAGTTCCCGGGTGTCTTTTGTCTTGCACAGTTTGGACATGGATATTGGGCACGAAACACTTTGAATTTTCATATTTATTATGAACATTTTTTACACAATAAGTTATAATTAATTATTCTGAAATTGAGTTTTTCTTTGCACATAGTTTATGTTGAAATTAAGCACTTTATTTGTGTCACATATTGTTTTCACAATTATGTATATGAATGTAATATTTATTGATTCTATTTGTTTTTAGCACATAGTTTATGTAGGAGAAAGCACTTTTATAGTTTTATTTATTTATGTGGGTTTAAAGAGCGCAGTCCATGGGGTTTGCGGTTTTCTACATATGCCTGCAAATGTGTCATTTTCTTGACAAAAAGGTTGTATTCTGCTATAATTCCCTAGGTTTTATATTTTTAGACTGGAACACTGAAGGAATAGAAAATTCTATGTTTTTATAGCAACTAGTCAGATTTTTTCCTTTTTTTACTTGGAACTTATATTGTGAATCTGTGAAAACCCTAAGATTATTCTTCCCATTGTCCCAAAATATTATGTTCATATACTTCCTCCTTATACACTGCCTAAAAATCATCCAAACTGCCAAGTAGCTGTTACAACTGTCTGTTGTGAGGTCACTAATAAACTGTGTCCTTATATACCACACAACTTTTTTTTAAAGTCTTATACTGGTTCTTTAATTTGATAATCATTCTCATTCTGAGTACTGTATGTTAAGGCCAAGGGCTTGGACAAAGGGTAGAGGGGGAAAGAGGTGCAGCTGCCCTAGATACAGTGTTTTCTTATGGGAGAGAAATGCATGGCAAGCTGCACCCTTTTCATCACATGCGTTATGGTGTAAGTTCTTATATGTGCCTTCCACATTTAATAAATTGTTCCTTTCCTCATAATTTGATTTATTTAAAATGACCAATTCCTCCCCCCCCCCCCCCCCACCCTTTATCTGCTGTGTGGATAATCAAATTTTCTTTTCTTGTTCTTTTATATCCTTTTCCACCATTCTTCTAAAAACCTCTATACATTCTCCCCTTTCATTTTTGCGTTAAATGTGGAATAATTTTTCAAGCCACTATGCTTGAACTCAGTGGCTGTTTCCTACTAGCCTTCGGTGCATGAATTAACAATTTACTGAATGTGGAAGGTACATATAAGAAATTACATCATAACCCCAGGAAAATATATGGAAAGAGGTTGGAAAAACTAGTGAAGAAAGCTAAGAAAAGGGGTATTCTAAATAAAAAAGAATCAAGAGATTTAACTCTGGAAGCAGCCAGAACTCCAGTGATCACTAGATCACTGAAGTTCTTGCTGCTTCCAGAATTAATTGTATTTTGAGAACATACTACTGTTCCCAAAATACACAAAAACCAGGATAGACCCCAAGGGAGACCCATTATAAGTGGAGTGGACTCACTATTCTCCAGGTTGGGGGAATATATTGATACATTTCTACAACCCCTGGTGGCTAATGGCAGATCATACCGGAGGGATGGCAAACAATTTCTATGCTTGAAAACCTGAATGATATAGGGGAATGTCCATTGGTCACCATAGACGTAAATTCCCTGAACACAAACATAGTACAGAAGGATGGTTTGGAAGGACTGAAATGAGCCCTACACGGACAAACTAATTTGAAACAGGAGCAAATAATGTTTATTCTTGAAAGTCTAGAGATGGCCATGGAAAGCAATTGCTTCGGGTATAAAGGAAACCACTACTTACAAACATAAGGGGTGGCTATGGGAGCCAAATATGCTCCTAGTGTTGCAAACCTCTTTATCAATAAGTGGGAAGAAAAGAGAGACCGGAATTAAAAAAAAAAAAATTACAAATGATACATTGATGATATCATAATTCTGTGGAAGGGGAATGAGGAATCACTAGCGGAAGAAATAAATAAAAACAAATATAACATCTCATTCTCGGGGAATTGAAGTCACCAGCATATAAATTACCTAGATTTGAAAATTTTCAAAAAATAAAACACATTATGAACCAGGACATTCTTCAAAAAGACAGATATAAATGGATATATAACAAGATCTAGCTGCCACCACCCATGATGGATAAATAACATACCTAACATATCTAAAGGACAGTTAATGAGGATCAGAAGAAATTGTAAACAAATAGAAGATTATGATTAGAGATGAGCGAATTATTCAAAAATTTGATTCGACTGATTCGGCGAATTCGTGAAAAAATTTCGATTCGAGTCGAATATATTCGCTGCGAATTTAACTTATAAAAGGGTGTTTCTAGGCTTCAGAGAGCCTTTATATTAGTGCAGAACACTGTACCTTTAATTTAAATGCCCTTGGAGTCTGCTGGGGAAGAGAAATAATACTGACAGTCAGTATGACATGCACATGAGTGCCGTCGATCTTAGAATCACCGCACACTTCACTCATTTGGGCAGTCACGGGGCCAAAACCAGAGTGTGGAGCCACAGTGTGGCTGTGGAGGCAGCAGCAATGGGAGGCCATACAGCACCCTATGACAAAAATGGAAACCACCAGCAGTGTGAGGAGACCTGAAAGTGGCACATGGCAGAGTGTGGCGATGGAGACAGCAGCAATGGGAGGCCGTACAGGGACCCATGACACACTCTGGACCTGGCAGCAGCATGAGGAGGCGGTACAGGGGCCCATGACAGATTACGGGCCTGGCAGCAGCATGAGGAGTTGGTACGGGGGCCCATGGCAGATTACGGGCCTGGCAGCAGCAATGGGAGGCCGTACAGGGACCCATGACACACTCTGGACCTGGCAGCAGCATGAGGAGGCGGTACAGGGGCCCATGACAGATTATGGGCCTGGCAGCAGCATGAGGAGTCGGTACGGGGGCCCATGACACACTCTGGACCTGGCAGCAGCATGAGGAGGCGGTACAGGGGCGCATGACAGATTACAAGCCTGGCAGCTGCAACTTGGACAGGAGGACGTTCAGCTTCTGCACCGTCGGGTGCGTGCTCGCAAACTGTTGTCTCTTGGAAACGGATTCCAAGAAAGACTGCTGACGGAATCCGTGAAGAGGAGTAGCAGGAGAAGGAGCATCTGAACGAGTGGAATATGCCAACAAGCGACAACAGGGGCCCATGACAGATTACGGGCCTGGCAGCAGCATGAGGAGTCGGTACGGGGGCCCATGGCAGATTACGGGCCTGGCAGCAGCAATGGGAGGCCCGTAATCTGCCAGCACCCTATGACAAAAAATGGAACACACCAGCAGTGTGTGAGGAGACCTGAAAGTGGCACATGGCAGAGTGTGGCGATGGAGACAGCAGCAATGGGAGGCCGTACAGGGACCCATGAGAGACTCTGGACCTGGCAGCAGCATGAGGAGGCAGTACAGGGGCCCATGGCAGATTAGGGGCCTGGCAGCAGCTATGGGAGGCCCGTAATCTGCCAGCACCCTATGACAAAAAATGGAACCCACCAGCAGTGTGAGGAGACCTGAAAGTGGCACATGGCAGAGTGTGGCGATGGAGACAGCAGCAATGGGAGGCCGTACAGGGACCCATGAGAGACTGTGGACCTGGCAGCAGCATGAGGAGGCGGTACTGGGGCCCATGGCAGATTAGGGGCCTGGCAGCAGCAATGGGAGGCCCGTAATCTGCCAGCACCCTATGACAAAAAATGTAACACACCAGCAGTGTGAGGAGACCTGAAAGTGGCACATGGCAGAGTGTGGCGATGGAGACAGCAGCAATGGGAGGCGGTTCAGGGACCCATGAGACACTGTGGACCTGGCAGCAGCATGAGGAGGCGGTACAGGGGCCCATGGCAGATTAAGGCCTGGCAGCAGCAATGGGAGGCCCGTAATCTGCCAGCACCCTATGACAAAATGGAACCCTGGGCTGGGGCAGGCAGAACCGCCGTATCTTTATCACGGTTTTCCCAGGCCACCGAATGGCGACGCTGCATATGCTGACGCAACGCTGTAGTCCCAACATGGGCCCCCTGGCCACGCTTGACTTTCTGGCCACATAGTCGACATACGGCTACGTTTACTTCCTCGGGCGGCTTGACGAAAAATTGCCACACCGCCGAGTAGGAAACTTTGCCCCCGCTACTCCTCACTGGCTGACTGCTACTTCCTCCGTGCACACCGGCACCACTACTGGCCGTGGTGGTAGGCTGCAGTGGAGCTGGTGCTCTACTCCGTGGCCGTTTGCCTCCACTGACACTGCTGCGACCCTGCTGCCTCCTGGCAGCAGCAATGGGAGGCCGTACAGGGACCCATGAGACACTGTGGACCTGGCAGCAGCATGAAGAGGCGGTACAGGGGCCCATGGCAGATTAGGGGCCTGGCAGCAGCAATGGGAGGCCCGTAATCTGCCAGCACCCTATGACAAAAAATGGAACACACCAGCAGTGTGAGGAGACCTGAAAGTGGCACATGGCATGAGACACTGTGGACCTGGCAGCAGCATGAGGAGGCGGTACAGGGGCCCATGGCAGATTAGGGGCCTGGCAGCAGCTACGGGAGGCCCGTAATCTGCCAGCACCCTATGACAAAAAATGGAACACACCAGCAGTGTGAGGAGACCTGAAAGTGGCACATGGCATGAGACACTGTGGACCTGGCAGCAGCATGAGGAGGCGGTACAGGGGCCCATGGCAGATTAGGGGCCTGGCAGCAGCTATGGGAGGCCCGTAATCTGCCAGCACCCTATGACAAAAAATGGAACACACCAGCAGTGTGTGAGGAGACCTGAAAGTGGCACATGGCAGAGTGTCGCGATGGAGACAGCAGCAATGGGAGGCCGTACAGGGACCCATGAGACACTGTGGACCTGGCAGCAGCATGAGGAGGCGGTACAGGGGCCCATGGCAGATTACGGGCCTGGCAGCAGCAATGGGAGGCCCGTAATCTGCCAGCACCCTATGACAAAAAATGGAACACACCAGCAGTGTGAGGAGACCTGAAAGTGGCACATGGCATGAGACACTGTGGACCTGGTAGCAGCATGAGGAGGCGGTACAGGGGCCCATGGCAGATTAGGGGCCTGGCAGCAGCTATGGGAGGCCCGTAATCTGCCAGCACCCTATGACAAAAAATGGAACACACCAGCAGTGTGTGAGGAGACCTGAAAGTGGCACATGGCAGAGTGTGGCGATGGAGACAGCAGCAATGGGAGGCCGTACAGGGACCCATGAGAGACTCTGGACCTGGCAGCAGCATGAGGAGGCGGTACAGGGGCCCATGGCAGATTATGGGCCTGGCAGCAGCAATGGGAGGCCCGTAAATTGCCAGCACCCTATGACAAAAAATGGAACACAACAGCAGTGTGAGGAGACCTGAAAGTGGCACATGGCATGAGACACTGTGGACCTGGCAGCAGCATGAGGAGGTGGTACAGGGGCCCATGGCAGATTACGGGCCTGGCAGCAGCAATGGGAGGCCCGTAATCTGCCAGCACCCTATGACAAAAAATGGAACACACCAGCAGTGTGAGGAGACCTGAAAGTGGCACATGTTTGGGGCATGATTCATGGCGGATTTAGTCAGTTGTGTCAGGAACTGGTGGTTTGAAATCCACACTAATCCACGCCTGATTCATTTTCACAAACGTGAGTCTCTCCACACTTTGGGTGGACAGTCGTGTCGTCCGCGGAGTTACAATACCTCCTGCCGCACTAAACACGCGCTCCGATGCCACGCTACTGGCCGGGCATGACAGCCTTTCAAGGGCAAATTCAGCTAGTTGGGGCCAAAGGTCAAGTTTCGTTGCCCAGTAGTCAAGGGGATTGTCTACCTCGGTTGGCAGGGTGCTGTCCAAGTAGGCCTAAGCCTGTTGTTTGAGGTCCTGCTCCAGGTCCACCTGATGCTGCTGCTGCTGCGGCTGGTTAGTAGTTTCCTCACTGCGCTGGTGAAGAAAGCTACTCATCATCGACTGCAGACTGAGGCAGCCGCTGCTGGTGGAGCTGCCACTGCTCCTACCACCCCACCCCTCCCCTGCTGCCATGGCAGCGGAACGCGAGCGCACAGGGCCCACAGTGTCTGAGGATGGACGTTGGCGCAGAAAGGCAGAGACCAGCTGACTACATAGGTGGTTTTTATAGTACGTTATTTTGGCCTCCCTCTCAGCAGGTGTGAAAAAGGCCACAATTTTTGAACGGTAGCGAGGGTCCAACAAGGTGGACAGCCAAAAGTCATCCCTCTGTCTGATGGTTATTATTCGGCTGTCGCTACGCAAGCAACCGAGCATGCTATGGGCCATTTGTGCCAAGGAATGCGAGGGACTCCCTGCCTCCATCTCCACAGCATACTGCCACGGTGCGTCTGGGTCCTCTGTCTCCTCCTCCTCCTCCTCTACCAGATGCTCCTGCTCCTCCACTCCTGTCCGCTGAGTGGAAAAACCACCCATTTCACTCAATAATTCCTGAGCACCAATGTCCTCCTCTACCTCCTCCTCTTCTTCCTGTCCTGCCCCCACAGGGGTCATGTGGCGTTGAGATCTGTGCGCCACGTCTACCGCACCCTGACCAGCCATTGTTAACAGCATTTGTTCCAGGACGTGCAACAGAGGAATGACGTCGTTCATCCCATAGTCCTGCCGACTCACGAATCGCGTGGCCTCCTCAAAGGGCCTGAGCTAGCGCAGGTGTCACGCATGAGCTGCCAATGGCTGACATCTAAGTTACACAGGGAGTACCTTTATCCGCTTGTAACATCAGGAAATCTGTGATGGCCTTTCGCTGTTCGTAAAGGCGGTCTAACATATGTAGGGTTGAATTCCACCTTGTTGCACCGTCACAGCATGAGGAGTCGGTACGGGGGCCCATGGCAGATTACAGGCCTGGCAGCAGCAATGGGAGGCCCGTAATCTGCCAGCACCCTATGACAAAAAATGGAACACACCAGCAGTGTGAGGAGATCTGAAAGTGGCACATGGCAGAGTGTGGCGATGGAGACAGCAGCAATGGGAGGCCGTACAGGGACCCATGAGAGACTCTGGACCTGGCAGCAGCATGAGGAGGCGGTATAGGGGCCCATGGCAGATTAGGGGCCTGGCAGCAGCTATGGGAGGCCCGTAATCTGCCAGCACCCTATGACAAAAAATGGAACACACCAGCAGTGTGAGGAGACCTGAAAGTGGCACATGTTTGGGGCATGGTTCATGGCGGATTTAGTCAGTTGTGTCAGGAACTGGTGGTTTGAAATCCACACTAATCCACGCCTGATTCATTTTCACAAACGTGAGTCTCTCCACACTTTGGGTGGACAGTCGTGTCCTCCGCGGAGTTACAATACCTCTGCCGCACTAAACACGCGCTCCGATGCCACGCTACTGGCCGGGCATGACAGCCTTTCAAGGGCAAATTCAGCTAGTTGGGGCCAAAGGTCAAGTTTCGTTGCCCAGTAGTCAAGGGGATTGTCTACCTCGGTTGGCAGGGTGCTGTCCAAGTAGGCCCAAGCCTGTTGTTTGAGGTCCTGCTCCAGGTCCACCTGATGCTGCTGCTGCTGCTGCGGCTGGTTAGTAGTTTCCTCACTGCGCTGGTGAAGAAAGCTACTCATCATCGACTGCAGACTGAGGCAGCCGCTGCTGGTGGAGCTGCCACTGCTCCTACCACCCCACCCCTCCCCTGCTGCCATGGCAGCGGAACGCGAGCGCACAGGGCCCACAGTGTCTGAGGATGGACGTTGGCGCAGAAAGGCAGAGACCAACTGACTACATAGGTGGTTTTTATAGTACGTTATTTTGGCCTCCCTCTCAGCAGGTGTGAAAAAGGCCACAATTTTTGAACGGTAGCGAGGGTCCAACAAGGTGGACAGCCAAAAGTCATCCCTCTGTCTGATGGTTATTATTCGGCTGTCGCTACGCAAGCAACCGAGCATGATATGGGCCATTTGTGCCAAGGAATGCGAGGGACTCCCTGCCTCCATCTCCACAGCATACTGCCACGGTGCGTCTGGGTCCTCTGTCTCCTCCTCCTCCTCCTCTACCAGATGCTTCTGCTCCTCCACTCCTGTCCGCTGAGTGGAAAAACCACCCATTTCACTCAATAATTCCTGAGCACAAATGTCCTCCTCTACCTCCTCCTCTTCTTCCTGTCCTGCCCCCACAGGGGTCATGTGGCGTTGAGATCTGTGCGCCACGTCTACCGCACCCTGACCAGCCATTGTTAACAGCATTTGTTCCAGGACGTGCAACAGAGGAATGACGTCGTTCATCCCATAGTCCTGCCGACTCACAAATAGCGTGGCCTCCTCAAAGGGCCTGAGCAAGCGGCAGGTGTCACGCATGAGCTGTCAATGGCTGACATCGAAGTTACACAGGGGAGTACCTTTATCCGCTTGTAACATCAAGAAATCGGTGATGGCCTTTCGCTGTTCGTAAAGGCGGTCTAACATGTGTAGGGTTGAATTCCACCTTGTTGCAACGTCGCAGATCAGGCGATGCCGTGGAATTCCGTTCTGCCGCTGCAGCTCAAGGAGGGTGTGCTTTGCGGTGTAGGAATGGCTGAAATGCATGCAAAGTTTACGTGACATTTTAAGGATGTCTTGCAGTGGGATGGTGGATTTTAGGAACCTCTTGACAACCAGATTGAACAGGTGAGCCATGCATGGCGCATGGTACAACCTTCCTTGACGCAGAGCAGACACCATGTTCTTTCCGTTGTTGGTCAACATGGTTCCGATTTTCAGTTTGCGCGGAGACAGCCATCTGTCGATTTCTCTGTTCATTACACTGAGAAGTTCCTCCCCTGTGTGACTACGTTTGCCAAGGCATACCAGGTGCAGCACAGCGTGACACCGTTGCGCCCTGCACATGTGATATGCCGGTCGGGTAATGGGACTTGGCACGGGGGTGGCGGCTGAGGACACGGCGGAAGAAGAGGTGGTAGAGGCGGACATCTTTGCTGGACCAAGGACGTGCAAACGTGGAGGCAAAAGCGGCGTGACCTGTCCAAGTTGCTGGTGCGGCTGTGCCGGCACCACGTTCACCCAGTGGGCCGTAAATGACATGTACTGTCCCTGACCGTAGTTACAGCTCCACACGTCGGCGCTGCCGTGCACTTTGGCAGAGACCGACATGCTCAAAGACTGGCCCACCATCTCTTCTACATGTGAATGCAGGGCTGGCACTGCCTTTTTGGCGAAGAAATTACGGCTTGGCACTCTCCACCGCAGCGCGGCACAAGCCATCATTTCTCGGAAAGGTGCTGAGTCCACCACTTGGAAAGGGAGGGACTGCAGCACCAGCAACTTGGACAGGAGGACGTTCAGCTTTTGCACCGTCGGGTGCGTGCTCGCAAACTGTTGTCTCTTGGAAACGGATTCCAAGAAAGACTGCTGACGGAATCCGTGAAGAGGAGTAGCAGGAGAAGGAGCATCAGAACGAGCGGAAGATGCCAACGAGCGACAACTCCCCTCAGCAGAGGTGTTGGAGCCTTGACTGGCTGATAGAGGGCGATTGACGTCGGGTGACGGAGCAAGTAATGGAGCGGGTGATAGAGCGGGGGCTGGGGCAGGCAGAACCGCCGTATCTTTATCACGGTTTTCCCAGGCCACCGAATGGCGACGCTGCATATGCTGACGCAACGCTGTAGTCCCAACATGGGCCCCCTGGCCACGCTTGACTTTCTGGCCACATAGTCGACATACGGCTACGTTTACTTCCTCGGGCGGCTTGACAAAAAATTGCCACACCGCCGAGTAGGAAACTTTGCCCCCGATACTCCTCACTGGCTGACTGCTGCTTCCTCCGTGCACACCGGCACCACTACTGGCCGTGGTGGTAGGCTGCAGTGGAGCTGGTGCTGTACTCCATGGCCGTTTGCCTCCACTGACACTGCTGCGACCCTGCTGCCTCCTGGGCAACCCACCGACTGTTTTGCAGGTCTGGCCACTGACTGCAGGTCTGGCCATTCCTTAAATACATCTCCTGCAATCAGCCTCAGGTGATGGCTGACTGCAGGAGTGAGCTTCTGGTTGCTGAGAGCACCCGCTGGCCAGCCCTGGTACTGCAGCCCACAAGGCAGGTGAGTCCCACCACCATTGGCAAGTCCATTCCTGACAGCGGGTGGTAGATGGATAGCTAAGGTTTGAAATAGGTAGAGGAGGCACGGGAGGATATTCATTTTTAGTATTGCAGCCCTAATAAACCAGGAGAAGCATGGGCGATGCCAATTAGTTAGGTCTTCTCGGATGGCTCTAAGGCAGCGGTTCTCAACCTGGGGGTCGCGACACCTTTGGGGGTCGAACGACGCTTCCACAGGGGTCGCCTAAGACCATCGGAAAACACATATTTCCGATGGTCTTAGGAACCGAGACACCGCTCCTCGCCGCCACCGCCGTCTCCAGGTGTGGGCGGGATGACATGCCGCCCCTGTCATCTGGACACACCTTGAGATCAATCCTCGCCTGTGATTGGCCGCCGGCACTGTAGCTCAGGAGAGGCACACAGGCGGCCAATCACCGGCAAAGAGGTGGAACTTGGAGAGGAGGAGCCGAGCGGCACCGCAAAGATCGAGCGAGTGAAGAGGAGGAGAGCGGCTGGAGAAGGAAGACACCTGACAGGTAAGTGTTGGTACCATGGGAGAGGGAGGGAGCGAGCGAGCGAGCCCAGGCTGGAGCAGGGGTCTGCAAGGTAAGTATCATTGGTGTCAGTGGGAATAGTGCCCCATCATTGGTGTCACTAATACCAATGATGGGGCACTATTCCTCCCACTGACACCAACGATGGGACACTATTCCTCCCACTGACACCAACGATGGGGCACTATTCCTCCCACTGACACCAACGATGGGACACTATTCCTCCCACTGACACCAATGATGGGGCACTATTCCTCCCACTGACACCAACGATGGGACACTATTCCTCCCACTGACACCAACGATGGGGCACTATTCCTCCCACTGACACCAACGATGGGACACTATTCCCCCCACTGACACCAACGATGGGGCACTATTCCTCCCACTGACACCAACGATGGGACACTATTCCCCCCACTGACACCAACGATGAGGCACGATTCCTCCCCCAAATGACACCAACGATGGGGCACGATTCCTCCCCCCACTGACACCAAGGATGGGGCACGATTCCTCCCCCCACTGACACCAAGGATGGGGCACGATTCCTCCCCCCACTGACACCAAGGATGGGGCACGATTCCTCCCCCCACTGACACCAAGGATGGGGCACTATTCCTCCCCCCACTGACACCAAGGATGGGGCACTATTCCTCCCCCCACTGACACCAAGGATGGGGCACTATTCCTCCCCCCACTGACACCAAGGATGGGGCACTATTCCTCCCCCCACTGACACCAAGGATGGGGCACTATTCCTCCCCCCACTGACACCAAGGATGGGGCAGTATTCCTCCCCCCACTGACACCAAGGATGGGGCACTATTCCTCCTCCCACTTATACCAATGATGGGGCACTATTCCTCCTCCCACTGACACCAATGATGGGGCACTATTCCTCCCACTGACACCAATGATGGGGCACTATTCCTACCACTGATACCAATGATGGGACACTATTCCCCCCCACTGATACCAATGATGGGGCACTATTCCTCCCACTGATACCAATGATGGGGCACTATTCCTCCCACTGACACCAATGATGGGGCACTATTCCTCCCACTGACACCAATGATGGGGCACTATTCCTCCCACTGATACCAATGATGGGACACTATCCCCCCCCACTGATACCAATGATGGGGCACTATTCCTCCCACTGACACCAATGATGGGGCACTATTCCTCCCACTGATACCAATGATGGGACACTATTCCTCCCACTGACACCAATGATGGGGCACTATTCCTCCCACTGACACCAATGATGGGGCACTATTCCTCCTACTGCAAAATTACAGTTATGAAGTAGCAACGAAAATAATTTTATGGTTGGGGGTCACCACAACATGAGGAACTGTATTAAGGGGTCGCGGCGTTAGAAAGGTTGAGAACCACTGCTCTAAGGATTGGAAGGACATTTTTTACGTAAAGATCAGAGAGGTTGCTCGTAAGCTGTATTCCCAGATAGGTAAGGGAGTCGGAAACTGTCAGTGGCAAAAGGAAACTAGGTTTGAGGGAAGATTAATGTTTAAGGCATAGGATTTGGGATGATTAATTTTAAGATTCGAAATGTATTGAAAGAAGGAAAAATCTTTAAGCAGTTTGGGCAAGGTAATCCGAGGCTCTGTCAAAAACAAAAGAATGTCGTCCACGTAAGCAGCAAGTTTTTGTTCCTTATTCGCCACGGAAATACCCCTGATATCCGGGTTCAAGCAAAGTTTATGTAGCAATGGCTCTAATGAAATTACAAAAAGAAGCGGGGAGAGAGGGCAACCTTGACGCCTACCATTCCCGAGAGGTGGGACAAATGCCCATTCACACGGACCTGTGCTGTTGGACCAGAGTATAGTGCCATAATGTAATTGATCATAATGTCCTTTAATCCAATCGCCTGTAGGGATACCCTTAAGTAGTCCCAGAACACTCTATCAAACACCTTCTCGGCATCTAGGGAAAGAAAAAATCCAGGACTGTGAGAGTTATAAAGTCGGTGGAGAAGGTTGAGGGCCTTGATGGTGTTGTCCCTCGCTTCCCTACCCGGAATGAAGCCCGCTTGGTCAAGATCAATCAGAGAGGGTAATAGGGGAAGGAGACGGTTGGCTAAGATCTTTGCATATATTTTAATGTCCACATTTAAAAGAGAAATGGGCCTATAATTGGTAACCAGAGTCACATCTTTACCTTCTTTGGGAATGACAGTAATATGGGCCTCCAAAAGGCGATGATGTTGCGTAGGGGTTGAAGAGAAGGTGTTGAAGGCAGAGAGGAAGGGCCCCCTCAGAATATCTAGAAACTCCTTGTAATATGCTACTGAAAGACCGTCGGGGCTCGGGCTTTTACCAGGTTTCATTTGCTTGACAGCACGGGAGAGTTCCACTATCGTGATGCGATGTTCCAAATCCTGAACAGTATCTTTAGGTAAAGTGGAAGGGCTATAGAGGTGAAGAAAGTCAGAGACCAAGGTGGCTCTAGGCTTATTGGCCTCAGAAGGGCGGTGTTCCGGAGGAAGATTGTATAATGTTTTGTAGTATTGCTCAAAGTGAGATGCTATATCTGCATTTCAAGTAGCCAGAGATCTTATGGACCGTTAAACTCGACTTTTTCATCTGGAGGGATCTGGCCAAGAATCTCCAGCTTTTGTTTGTAAACTCATAAAAAAGTTTTTGAGACAAAATGAATCTGTGTTTAGCTGCCTTACCTAGTTCGTTTATGAGCTGTGTGCTAGTGTTCGTGAGATCAGATAAAGTCGAAGCGGCCTGATTATGTTTGTGTGCCTTTTCCAGGAATTTAATGCGGTCTAAGTTGTTGTAAGTGTGCTTGTCTCTCTTTTTTACGTTTTGTGACCATAGCTATTAAGATGCCTCGGATAACACATTTATGTGCCTCTCATTGAGTTAACGAAGAGGTATCTGGGGTTTGATTATTCGAAAAATAGTCTGTTAATTGGGAGCAGACCTCTGCTTCATTTGCCAAGTCAGACAGAAGAGACGCATCCAAAAGCCATATCTTAGAGCGGGAATGTTTCTCAGGAAAACGTAATGTCATGGTGATAGGGTGATGGTCAGATAGAATCATCTGTTCGATGGAAGAGTCATGGAGGAGAGAAAGGTCAACTTGTGAGATAAAAAGATAATCAATTCTGGAATATTTGTTGTGTGGAGAAGAGAAAAATGTATAATCTTTGATGTTTGGATGAAGAGTCGTGAGGTTGCAGAATTTGAAGTTGAGTGTGAATCTGTCTAATGGATTTGTATGGCAAGAAAGAGATTCCTGACGAAGAGTCTAATAAAGGGCAAAGGTTAAGATCACCTCCCAAGATTAGGATACCCATCTGGAAGGAGGAAAGTGAAGAGGTGATTGAACGGAAAAAGGACACCTGTCTAATGTTGGGCACGTAAAGATTAGCTAAAGTGATGGGCCTATTGGCAAAATTACCTTTTAGAAACAGATATCTGCCTTCTGGATCCGGAAGTGACTCCGTGATAGTCAGAGGGAGGTGCTTTGCAATCAAAATGGCAACGCCTTTAGATTTAGCATGAGGGTTAAGAGCATGAAAAACTGTCGGAAACGGGAATTGGAAAGCTTGGGTATAGCATCTTGACGAAAGTGCGTTTCCTGGTGGAAGACAATATCCGCTCTTTGTTTATATAAGTGTGAAAGCAGGAGGGAACGTTTCTCAGGGGTATTCAGACCCTTCACATTCAAGGACATCTTTCACAGAACTTTCAGTGAAAGATGTCCTGACGGGGAGTTAAAGGAAGTCATGTCCAAGGAAGTAAAAGGAACCTAAAGGGATGGAAAGCGGGGTATGGAGAGAAGGAGAAAAAAAAGGGGGGGGGGAAATGAAGGGAGGAGGGAAGAAAGAGAAAGATAACCGGCAGTGGGGGTAGACCAGCTGACCCACCAAAATATGGGGAGGAGGAAAGAGAGAAGAAAGAAGGGATAGGAAGGAGATAACAGAAAAGAGAACGAGGAAGAAAAAAAGAGGCAAAAGGAGAAAACAAAGGAGTAAAGATGGCCGGAAAAAGTCAGTGAGAGCTCTCAGAGCTCGCTGTGTGGGAAATGCGGTGGACTTAGATCCAAAACGATAGAGTCCGCCGGGCCATGAACCTTAAAGTGTGCAAGAATTGAAGAGAGAGGGTGAGCACAAATTGTCGTAGTAGGTGAGGTAAGACGCAGCAACAAGTTTGGGGGTATCAGATGGAAAATGTTGTATGTATCATGGGGGAGAGGAAACCAAATATATATCATCAGGGTGTGTAGTAGTGGAAGCAATGTATGTATTGAAATGGGAAGATGCATATCTAAGTGAAATGCAAGCGTGGTGAGATCCCGAAGTTGTAGGCTGGGTTAATGATATCGTAGGTGTATCGTGATAGGACCAAAATATGAATCCATGTTGAAAATATAACATCAGTGGGAGCCAGATGGATCTGGGAACCCCGAAGATGAAAAGCAAACCGTATCATAATCTGTTAAGGACAAAAACAGTGCAACATCACAGAAACAACAGGGTAACCAATCAAGTGAAAAGCAACCATCAAGGAAAACAACTGGGAAAAAATGAGACATATTGCACCATCTCTTTTTTGTAACCAAATGGCCCCTCTCTTCTGATCGTACTCTTCTCTTCCAAACTTCCCTTCTGAACTCCTACTATCCTCCCCCCACCCCCCTCCCTCAAAACTCCAAAACATTCTAAGAATCAAGTAGCACCTCATGTCCATGAATAAAATGTAGCACTAACCCGCTGGGGGAGGGGACGGGACCAAGAGGAAGCCGAACCGTAACTCTGCATGATAACTTCAAAACCACTGAGCAGTAAGCATGGATTGGGTGGGTGCTAGTACATGAGAGGAATGAGGAGGCCGAACTCCACAGGGGAAAACACCTGGAGGGTATAACGAGGTGATACTTGATTCCTAACATAAATGCAACAGAAAAATGGTATGGAAATATCAGCCCGGGTCCCTATTCCCCATGTCCCCCTTACCCCATCACCCCCCCCCCCCCCCCACCCCACACTACCCCTGAAGGATGTATAAAAGTGAACCAGAATACCGAACAGCTCACAATAAATGATGAAAAACAGCAGGGATCAGGAGCAGGTGAATAGAAACTATATATAAAAGAGGGTGTGGATTCCACCTCTGACAACTTCAAGGCCATCAGAAGACCCCTGGGAAGGACAAGTAATCAAACAGGTGCAGGGCATAGAGGGTCTGGAGACCCTGACTGTCAAGGTCCTACCTTTTCCCAGAGATTGTGCGGCTTCATGTACTGGCGTCTATCTTGGGTTTCTGCAGAGCATGGTGGGAGTCTCGGGGGCCGCGACCTGGTTCCTGGCTGCGTCAAGTCCATCCCCACCATCAGGGGCCCTGGTGAAGGGCAGCCTGGGACTTAGACTCCACGCCCTGAGGGACTTCGGTCTGTTGGTGGTGGTTGTCGTCAGTCAGTGCGTTACCCTGCCAATAGGCCTACCTGTCCGTTCCGCAGCCCTGCCCTGACATTACACAAGTGCAATGAATCCTGACGGTGCAGGTACGCCTTCGCTTCCAATGTTGGTTGCCAGACTAGATCAACAGGATCTCCTGTTGGATCAGTTCGCTCAGGCATTGCAAACTCTGCTTGCACGCACCGCGCACCTTACTCCTGGTGCTATTAGGCTGGTTGTCACTCCGGTGGTCGCTCCCGCTGCTGTTGCACTTGTGGCGCCCACCGCTGCGGCGCCCAGAGGTATTACTGGTTCAGCTCCTCTTCCACAGTGCTTTGGGGGTGAGCCGAGTCAGTGTCGTGGGTTCCTCAACCAGGTGGGGATTTATTTCGAATTAATAGCCCATGCTTTTCCGACTGAGAGGTCAAAGGTGGGTTTCCTAATATCGCTACTCTCAGACAAGGCCTTGGCCTCGGCAAATCCCTTATGGGAAAGGAATGACCCGGTGATTCACGAGTTTTCTGGTTTTGTCGGTGCCTTCCATAGGGTATTCGACGTTCCCGCTCGCTCCGCCTCGGCTGCCAAGCTGCTCATGTCTATGCATCAGGGTTCACGGACCATTGCCGAGTACGCCATAGAGTTTCGTACCCTGGCGGCAGAGGTGGGTTGGAACAATGAGGCTCTGGTGGCTGCGTTTCCTTCGGGTCTTTCTGATGCATTGAAGGACGAGATTGCAGCCAAGGAATTGCCTGTGGAGCTGGAAGCACTAATTTCCTTCCTGATCCTGATTGACACCAGGCTTAGGGAGAGGCCTTCACTCAAGGAACGCCTGCAGAGGCCTTCCAATCGACTGGCACCTGTGTTTTCTGTCCCACCCGTTCCTGCCTCTCCTCCCACGCCTCCTGGGGATAGATTGTCTGGTGGTGAGCCCATGCAGCTGGGGTTTGCTCGCCTTTCCGAGGGAGAGTGGGCCGCTCGGCGTCGGGAGGGTCGCTGCCTGTACTGTGGCCTTGGTGGGCACTTTCGGCAGTCCTGTACGGTCCGAAACGCTCGCACCTGAGATCCTGTCGGGTACAGATCTTGGGTAGAGTCTGCTCGTCCTCGGCGTTCCGCAAAGATAAACCACTGATCACCGTTGTCCTCTCTTGGGCGGAGAGTGACGGCCCAGGCGTAGGTTGTTTATGGACAGCTCGTTTGCTGCCCAGCACTCCATTCCCCTGCAGGCTCGAGTTACCCCATTGGTTCTCGAGGCGATAGATGGCAAGCCCCTGCAACCACCGCAGGTTACCCACGAGACTAGGCCAGTTGAAGTAGCTATTGGGGCTGTTCACAGGGAGTTGGCCTGTTTTCAGGTAATTTCTTCCCCGCACTATTTGGTGGTTTTGGGGTATCCCTGGCTCCAGAGGCACAATCCAACCTTTAATTGGCGAATGGCCGAGATTCTCTCGTGGTCTCCACAGTGTGGGACCGGGTGCATCCGTGGGCCGGTTAAGGTGTTGTGTGCCTCCTCGGACTCTGCGTTGCCCACTGATTATGGGGAGTACCTGGACGTGTTTGATAAGGTACGCGCTAGTGCCTTACCTCCTCATCGTCCTTACGACTGCGCCATATCCTTGCAACCCGGTGCCACTCCTCCGCGTGGCAGGGTGTATCCTCTCTCGGTTGCGGAGAATAAGGCCATGGAGGAGTACGTTGCGGATGCGCTTTTCCGGGGGCACATTCGTAAGTCGACTTCCCCAGCAGGAGCGGGCTTTTTCTTTGTAAAGAAGAAGGGTGGTGAATTGAGGCCTTGCATCGATTATAGGGGTCTCAATCGAATCACCACTAAGAATGCCTACCCAATTCCCTTGATTACTGAGTTGTTCGACCGTCTTAAGGGAGCAACAGTCTTTACCAAACTCGACCTTAGGGCAGCGTACAATCTCGTACGGATCAAACGGGGGGATGAGTGGAAGACCGCGTTTAACACCAGACCCGGTCACTACGAATACCTGGTGATGCCCTTAGGGTTGTGTAACGCGCCCACGGTTTTTCAGGAATTCATAAATGATGTCCTTCGTGACTTGTTGCAGCAGTGCGTGGTAGTTTACTTGGATGAAATTCTGGTTTACTCTGCCTCCATGGAGTCCCATATCCAGGATGTCAAGCGGGTGCTGCAACGATTAAGTGAGAGCGAACTTTTTTGTAAACTCGAGAAGTGCGAATTCCATTGATCCCAAGTTGCCTTTTTGGGCTACATCATGTCTGCGAAGGGATTCTCCATGGACCCTCAGAAGGTTGCGGCGGTTCTGCAGTGGCCTCGTCCCAATCGTCCCAATCGGCCCATTCAGCGCTTTTTGGGTTTCGCCAACTACTATCGGAAGTTCATCAGGAACTTCTCCACGCTGGCAAAGCCTCTCTCAGACCTAACCAAGAAGGGCAGTAATCCTCACGAGTGGCCATCCGAGGCCATCGTAGCTTTCGAGGCTCTGAAATCCGCCTTCGCTTTGGCTCCGATACTGTCTCATCCCAATCCTGGATTGCCCTTCATCCTCAAGGTTGAATCATCCGAGACAGGAGCAGGCGCTCTTCTGTCTCAACGTCGGTCACCCAATGGACCCCTACTTCCCTGTGGGTTCTACTCCAGGAAGCTTTCCTCTGCAGAGTGCAACTACCAGATTGGAGAAAGGGAGTTGTTGGCAATCATTCTGGCTCTCAAGGAATGGAGGCACCTGCTCGAGGGCTCTGCGGTTCCGGTCCTCATTCTTACCGATCATAAGAACCTGACTTATCTTTCGGAGGCCAAGAGATTGACACCCCGTCAGGCCAGATGGGCCTTTTTCTTGTCGCGGTTCAACTATGTGGTCTCCTATTTGCCTGGTTCCAAGAATGTCAGGGCTGATGCATTATCGCGGCAATACTCTGAGTTGTCCAGGGAGGACTCTGAGCCAACCTCGGTCATACCTCCGGATCAGATCCTGGCTGCCATTCGCACCAGTCTGACTTCTCCCCTTGGGGAGCAGATTTTGGCGGCTCAAACTGATGCTCCTCCCAAGAGACCGGAGGGTAGATGTTTCGTACCCGAGGGGTTGCGCACCCGTCTGCTGCATACCTACCATAACTCCAATACTGCCGGGCACCCGGGGAGGAACCAGTTGTCTTGGGTCATCTCTCGTTTATTCTGGTGGCCAACTCTCCGTGCCGACATCACCTCTTATGTAGCGGCATGTTCGATCTGTGCCCAGAATAAATCTCCACGGCATCTTCCAATGGGTCTTCTGCAACCCATTCCCAATGGGGAGCGTCTTTGGTCACACCTGGGCATGGACTTTATTGTAGACCTCCCTATGTCTCGGGGTCATACGGTCATTCTCGTGGTCGATCGTTTTTCCAAAATGTGCCATTGCATTCCACTCAAGAAATTATCAACAGCGCAAGAACTGGCCACGGTTTTTTCTAGGGAGATTTTTCACCTGCATGGGTTGCCCAAGGTGATTGTCTCGGACTGCGGGAGTCAGTTCATGTCCAGGTTCTGGCGCGCCTTCTGCTCCCAGTTGGGCTCTCCTTCTCTTCAGCCTACCACCCGCAGTCCAATGGGGCTGCGGAGCGTTCCAACCAGGCCTTGGAACAATTCCTTCGTTGTTATATCTCGTACCATCAGGACAATTGGGCCGATCTCCTGCCTTGGGCAGAGTTTGCCAGAAACTCGGCAGTCAACTCCTCCTTCGGGATGTCTCCCTTCATGGCCAACTATAGGTTCCAACCTGCGGTATTACCTGAGAGGTTCTCACCACAGGACATTCTGGCTGTGGAGAATCATCTTGCTGCCCTGCGTTCTTCATGGGGGCAGATCCAGAAGTCCTTGAGGGACTCGGCACAGCGCCAGAAGTTCCAGGCTGATCGCAGATGGCTGCCCGCCCCTTCATACCAGGTCGGCGATCGGGTGTGGTTATCTACTCGCAACCTCAATCTGCGGGTGCCCGCAACTATACTAGCCCCTCGTTTTATTGGCCCTTTTCGCATTCTCCGCAAGGTGAATCCGGTGGCCTATGCTCTTGCTCTTCCTCCTGGGATGCGGATCTCCAATGTCTTCCATGTATCCCTGTTGAAGCCTCTGGTCTGCAATCGCTTCACTGCCTCTCTGCCTCGGCCCCGTCCCATCCAGGTTGATGGTCATGAGGAGTATGAGGTGAGCCGGATCCTGGACTCTCGATTGGTGCGCGGTCGGGTACAGTTCCTGGTTCATTGGCGCGGTTATGGTCCCGAGGAGCGTTCCTGGGTTCCTTCCGCGGATGTCCATGCCCCTGCCCTCCTCCGCGCTTTTCATGCCCGCTTTCCTCTAAAGCTGTCAGGGATGCGGGTGTGACCAGAAGTGTGTGGACTGACACAGGAAAACGTAGGCTTCAGATATAGTAAATAATATAATTTATTATGAATAACAATACAAATGCAGTGCAAAACTAAACATAACACAGTGCAAACAAACTGAACCAAACCTCCAACAGATAAACATACGATAGAAGAGTAGTCAGGCAGGCCAGGTCGGTGGCAAACGGAGTACCAGGAGCAGGTGGGAGAGTGGTCAGGACTAGCCGAGGTCAGTACAGGCAGAGTTCAGGACAGCAGAAACAGGATCAGGAAACCAGGGCCAAGCAAACAGTACAACAAGGCACAGACTGCAGGTCTGGCCATCCCTTAAATACACCACTTGCAATCAGCCCCAGGTGATGGCTAATTGCCGAAGTGAGCCTCTGGTTGTTGAGAGCACCCGCTGGCCAGCCCTGGTACTGCAGCCCACAAGGCAGGTGAGTCCCACCACTATTGGCAAGTCCATTCCTGACAGTACCCCCCCTCAAGGAGCGGCCTCAGGACGCTCCAAACAGTCCTAGCTGGGAAAAATGTTCCACCGCCCGGGTCCGGTGACTGGCGGGATATCAAAGACTGGCACATCGGGCTGGGCACCGGACGGAGGCACTTCGGGCTGGGCACCGGACGGAGGCACGTTGGGCTGGGCACCGGATCACCAGGCGGAGCAGCGGGCACCGGGCCACCAGGCAGGGCGGCGGGCACCGGGCCCCCAGACGGAGCGGCGGGCAATGGGCCATCTGGCTCGACAGCGGGCATCAGGTCACCAGGTACAACAGCGGGCACCGGGTCATCAGACATTGGATTGTCTTGCTCGACCGCGGTCACCAGGTCACCTGGCTCAACAGCGGGCATCGGGTCACCAGGCACGACAGCGGGCATCGGGTCACCAGGCATCAGGTCATCTGGCTCGACAGCGGGCACCGAGTCATCTGGCGAGGCAGTGGGCACCGAGTCACCAGGCATGACAGCTGGCTCTGAGTCAACTGGCACGACAGCGGGCATCGGGTCACCAGGTATGACAGCGGGCACTGGGTCATCAGGCATTTGATCGTCTGGCTTGACAGCGGGCATCGAGTCATCAGGCACGACAGCGGGCATCGGGTCACCAGGCATGACAGCGGGCACTGGGTCATCAGGCATTGGATCGTCTGGCAAGACCGCGGGCACCGAGTCATCTGGCAAGACCACGGGCACCAAGTCATCTGGCAAGACCGTGGGCACCGAGTCACCAGGCACAACAGCAGGCTCTGAGTCAACTGGCCCGACAGCGGGCTCCAAGTCAACTGGCGGAGCAGCGGGCACCGAGTCGTCTGGCAAGACTGCGGGCACCGAGTCGTCTGGCAAGACCGTGGGCACCGAGTTGTCTGGCAAGACCGTGGGCACCGAGTCATCCGGCAAGACTGCGGGCACCGAGTCGTCTGGCAAGACAGCGGGCATAGAGTCATCTGGCATAATAGGATCATCAGGCTGGGTAGAGACATCAGGCTGGGTAGAGACATCAGGCTGGGTAGAGACATCAGGCTGGGTAGAGACATCAGGCTGAATTGTGGGCGCCGAGGCACCAGGCTGCACCACGGAAGGCGGGTTCTCAGATGGCAGGCTGACCGGTTTGGATACTGGCAGGATGGTATTGGTTGGAAAGAATTTTCGCCTTTTCCTGGTTTTAGTTACCGGAGCACTGTAAGTAAGCGCAGGTTTGTAAACGGATGGAGCAGCTGAAGACAGAGAAGAGCTGGAGGATGGAAAAGAGGAGGGAGCAGTTGCTACAGAGAACTTCTTTACAGGGTTAAAGAAAGGATATGTGCAGCGAGTGGGAGCAGAGGACTGATATGTGGTAGTTAGCACAGTATACTGGGCCGTCACTGGGGGTGCTGTCGGGGATGCAGGAAGAGTGCCTTGAGCGGAGGAATGACGTTGTAAGCTGACTGAGGCTGGGTGCAACAAGTGTGACCATGTCTGCAGTATGGGTTGAACAAAGCTCAGCTTACACAAAGCCTGTCTGGTCAAAGACTGCACTGTGTTTATACAATCCCTTAATACCTGTTGTGAACATGCAGCATAATGCTCCAAGAAGCAATCCACATCATCCTCTAATAACCATACCAGGGACTCTACCTGGTCTGCACTAAATGGTGGCAAAAAGTCATTCCTGCTTTCACGGGTACCAGATGAAGCCAACTCTGCACAAACCTGAATCAAAGGTTGCACCTCAGAGAACTCTGTGCCCTGATCTACTAGAACATGAGCGACCCGTATACATTCTAGCAGTTGATCCCGGGTATACTCCCTCAGAGTCTGATAAGCATATTCTCTGTCATCAAAAACCAGCAGCGACAAATACACAACCTCATCAAGATCCATCCTTCCCAGCAACAAGCCAAGATGGCTTTCCTGTGCAGCCACTTCTGGTCAGGGGGGCCTTGTTGTAATGTCAGGGATGTGGGTGTGACCAGAAGTGTGTGGACTGACACAGGAAAACATAGGCTTCAGATATAGTAAATAATATAATTTATTAAGACTAACAATACAAACGCAGTGCAAAACTAAACATAACACAGTGCAAACAAACAACCAAATCTCCAACAGATAGTAAACATACGATACAAGAGTAGTCAGGCAGGCCGGGTCGGTAGCAAACGGGCAAACGGAGTACCAGGAACAGGCGGGAGAGTGGTCAGGACTAGCCGAGGTCAGTACAGGCAGAGTTCAGGACAGCAGAAACAGGATCAGGAAACCAGGGCCAAGCAAACAGTACAACAAGGCACAGACTGCAGGTCTGGCCATCCCTTAAATACACCACTTGCAATCAGCCCCAGGTGATGGCTAATTGCCGAAGTGAGCCTCTGGTTGTTGAGAGCACCCGCTGGCCAGCCCTGGTACTGCAGCCCACAAGGCAGGTGAGTCCCACCACTACTGGCAAGTCCATTCCTGACAGAGGCCTTTTGTTGAGCCATGGAGGGGGAGGGGCCCTTGAGGAGGAGGTACTGTCAAGGTCCTACCTTTTCCCATAGATTGTGCAGCTTCATGTACTGGCGTCCATCTTGGGTTTCTGCAGAGCATGGTGGGAGTCTTTTATGCCTTCAGGTCTCTGAGGTCCATCCCCCAGAGGGGTGTGGCTGAGTACATACAGTCATGGCCGAAATTGTTGGCACCCTTGATATTTTTCCTGAAAATCAAGTATTTCACACAAAAAAGGTATTGCATTAACACATGTTTTGCTATACACATGTTTATTCCCTTTGTATGTATTGGAACAAATATAAAACAGAGGCAGAAAAGCAAATATGACATAATGTCACACAAAACCCCAAAAATGGGCTGGACAAAAGTATTGGCACCCTTAACTTAATATTTGGTTGCACACCCTTTGGAAAACATAACTGAAATCAGTCGCTTCCTATAACCATCAATAAGCTTCTGACACCTCTCACCCGGAATTTTGGACCACTCTTCCTTTGCAAACAGCTCCAGGTCTCTCTTATTGGAAGGACACCTTTTCCCAACAGCAATTTTAAGATCTCTCCACAGGTGTTCAATGGGATTTAGATCTGGGCTCATTGCTGGCCACTTCAGAACTCTCCAGCGCTTCTTTGCCATCCATTTCTGAGTGCTTTTTGACGTATGTTTGGGGTCATTGTCCTGCTGGAAGACCCAGGATCTTGGACGCAAACCCAGCTTTCTGACACTGGGCCCTACAGTGCGACCCAAAATCCTTTGGTAATCCTCAGATTTCATGATGCCTTGCACACAGTCAAGGCACCCAGTGCCAGAGGCAGCAAAACAACCCCAAAACATCATTGAACCTCCACCATATTTTACCGTAGGTACTGTGTTTTGTTCTTTGTAGGCCTCATTCCGTTTTCGGTAAACAGTAGAATGATGTGCTTTACCGAAAAGCTCTATCTTGGTCTCATCTGTCCACAAGACGTTTTCCCAGAAGGCTTTTGGCTTACTCAAGTACATTTTGGCAAACTGTAGTCTTGCTTTTTTATGTCTCTGTGTCAGCAGTGGGGTCCTCCTGGGTCTCCTGCCATAGCGTTTCATTTCATTTAAATGTCGACGGATAGTTCGCGCTGACACTGATGCTCCCTGAGCCTGCAGGACAGCTTGAATGTCTTTGGAACATGTTTGGGGCTGCTTATCCACCATCCGGACTATTCTGCGTTGCAATCTTTCATCAATTTTCCTCATCCGTCCACGACCAGGGAGATTAGCTACAGTGCCATGGGTTGCAAACTTCTTGATAATGTTGCGCACTGTGGACAAAGGCAAATCTAGTTCTCTGGAGATGGACTTGTAACCTTGAGATTGTTGATATTTTGCCACAATTTTGGTTCTCAGGTCCTCAGACAGTTCTCGTCTCCTCTTTCTGTTGTCCATGCTTAGTGTGGCACAGACAGACACACAATGCAAAGGTTAAGTGAACGTCTCTCCTTTTTATCTGCTTTCAGGTGTGATTTCTATATTGCCCACACCTGTTACTTGCCCCAGGTGAGTTTACAGGAGCATCACATGCTTGTAACATTCTTATTTATCCGCAGTTGTGAAAGGGTGCCAATACTTTTGTCCAGCCCATTTTTGGAGGTTTGTGTGACATTATGTCGAATTTGCTTTCTTTCCTCCCTTTTTTTGTTTTGTCCCAATACACACAAAGGGAATAAACATGTGTATAGCAAAACATGTGTTAATGCAATACGTTTCGTGAGAAATACATGATTTCCTGGAGAAATATCAAGGGTGCCAACAATTTCGGCCATGACTGTATAAGCCTGTGATCCGCACATGCTCTTTGCACTTGTGTCTTGTGTCTTTGTGTTGTTACAGCTCTGTGTATACTCTCGTGACTCTCCTGGAATCTGACTCGGCTTGTGACTAGACCATTCTCTGTGTTTTCCTTTGATCTGACCTTCTGTTGCTGAACCCAGCCCGTGACCTGTGATTCTTGTCTACTGTTCTGTACCGTTTTGTCCCGTTGTTGTCGACCCGGCCTGCCTGACTACGCTATTGTCATTCCTACCAGCTACACTCCATTGGCGGCGGCCATTACCGCAGCCGGGGTGTCTCGGGGGGCCACGACCTGGTTCCTGGCTGCGTCAAGTCCATTCCCACCATCAGGGGCCCTGGTGAAGGGCAGCCTGGGACTTAGACTCCACGCCCTGAGGGACTTCGGTCTGTTGGTGGTGGTTGTCGTCAGTCAGTGCGTTACCCTGCCACTAGGCCTACCTGTCCGTTCCACAGCCCTGCCCTGACACTGACTCACCAGAGAATCTATGCAGCAGACAAATCGGCATGAACATTACGAAAAGGGCTAAGCAAAGTCTTGAAAACCATCCCCCTAGCCTCCATCTGAGGTAGTATAAATGCTGTAATGAAAAGGCAGGTGGCATGGAGGAGGCATGCGGAGGTAGAGCATGAATGGCAATCCCTTGGAGAAGCTGAAATGGAGAGGAAAAGGTCTTCATGATCTTTTAGGCAAATTTGGCGTCATCTACAAGGGCACCACAAGACCTAGTCCCAGGCGGATGGGGTGGACATCACAAAATAAAAGGAAGAAGGTGTCCAGTTAGGGGGTCAAATAGACCCAAGGTGCTACCGACATAGTCCTGGAGCTGGGTGGTAAGGATCTGAGAAGACAATAATCTGGGAGAACATTGCTGGTGAGAGGAAATCAGGGAAGAGATCGAAGAAAGGCCATTAAGCATCATGGCGAGGTCTGTGGTGTGCAGGAGAGGCCGTTGGGCTGTTGTTGGTGGTAGAGCCTCTGGCAGGAAGTCTCAGAGTAGTTGAAGGGACTGATCGGCGGCGACGGAGATGGGGGCCTTGCCAATCCATGTCACTTGATACCCGACCAGAGTCAGGGGCACTTGGAAGACGCAGAAAGCTGTGCCATTCTGGAAGCTCAACTAGAAGAATGTCCAGTGTGGAACAGAAGCTGGGGAGATCCTCTGGAACTCACAGGTGAGCTGTGCGCCCCTGTGCTTGAGTGGAAAGGCAAAATGGGAATCGCCACCTGTATGGTATGCTATGGGAGGAAGTGTGTCCAGCAGGGGGCGAAGTTCTCGCCGTTGTTGCAGGGTTATGGAAGACAGATCCTGGATCAGGTGTATCTCAGTACCCTGATATAAAAGGCATTGTCTCTCTCTGGCCCTTCTGAGAATGTCTTCTTTAAGTGGAAAGCTGACTAACCACATCTCTTGGGGGGTCAGAATCTCTGCTCTGGAGCAAAGCGCTCTGTGTGCACGATCCAGTTCAATTGGTGCAGCAGGTGGATGGCACAGCAGGTCATTGAAGATCACAATTACTGTTGTAGGGATATCACTCGGTTCCACAGATTCAGGTAAGCCACGCAATCTGACATAATGTCTGCGACCACGATTATCCAGATCTTCAATCTGTCTATAGAAATCACGAATATGAGATGCATGCGATACTGACAACTGCTGTATCTCCATTATGGTATCTGCATTATTTCTGCTAGTAAGTTCCACCTCCTCTATTCTTGTACTTAACAAATGGAGGTCTTCCCTTAGGTCACCGAGGGCTGTGGTAAAAGTAGCTTTAATGTCAGCTGCTACTGCCTGCAGATCTCTTAAGGAAAGTGTATGTGTGTCTGAAGAGAGATCAGCATGAGATTCCATGCCAGACCCAGTGCCTGTGCTCTGTGAACTCTGAGCACATGTTGCTGTAGTGGAGGGGGGAGGGAGAGGGGGATGCTGCGTGCGGCCTGTCCCTCTGCTGGGAGCGGAACAGCTCCTGTATATGTCGGGACTGCTGGGGGTTATGCGCCCGCGGAGAGCAGGAACGGGAGCCAGAGACATTCTGGTCCGCTCTCCCCATCGTGCTATGGCTCTGTCTCACCCGCTCCTCTTGTAAGCTCAATGCAAGGTCTCTGGCCGGCGGGAGCTCCCGTGTCACGTGGCCATCTTGGATTGTGGCAGACCACGCCCCCCAGGCCTTGTTGACTGCCTTTAAGCATGCCAACGGTTACTGGCCCCAAGGTTTAGCCGGCTGAAGAGTCAGGACTAAAGACTACCCCTTAACAGTTGCTACCCATAGTCCTTTTCCCCTTTGCTTAGTTAAAGCGGTACCTCTTAGGAGACACTGCACCATACCCCAGCTAGTCTCTTAGTGTGAACTCTAAACTGGAGTAGTAGTAGTATAACTCATACCACATGTATTGTTTATTTATATTATTTATTACTGATTTGCTGATTCCCATATTGATTTAAATTAGCAGCATAGAACCTGATCTTAGTCACTTTGGCATTGTTATTACTCTGTCTAGTAGACTGTGTGCAAATGTTCCCAATGTGTGCTCAGTTATGTTCTACTGCTATTTTATAATAAACCTATATCAATAGATGAAGATAATTTATAACTAAGCAGGTAAAAGCTATTTTATACTTGTGCTTTTATCTATGCTTGCAGTGACTTTCATCTAATCAGGTTGTTTTTGAAGTTGAGGAGTGGAACAGAGAACCCAAGAACCAAGTTGCTTATTAGCGCTATGTATATATGTACGGTATATACTGTATTTAGCATTCAGACTTGTGTAAGTTGTTTGTGCAGTATTTCTAGAACACTGTAACAGTGGATTGAATTTTTTTTCACACAGGTCCACAGAAATACTGTAGACATTAATGTTGAAAGTGAAAACAGATCCCTGCAAACTGATTTAAATCTACATTTTACACTGCCATTCGTAAATTACAATGTAACCTCTCAAGATAACTGCTTGGGTATATTTATATCCCCTTTAAGTCTACTAAATCAAGTATTTAGTAGATACACTTTGGCAGCAATTACTGCCTTGAGTTTATGTGGATAGCTTTCTATCGACTTTAAATCTTTGGTCACAGCAATTTTTCCCATTCTGCTTTGCAAATCTGTTCAACCTATGCGAGTTTGCAAAGGAATCATGAGAAAGCAGTGGTCTAGCCACAAATTCTGTATTATACTCTGATCTGGACTTGGCCATGCCAAAACATTAAAGTGACTCTAAAGGCTTAAATAATAAAAAAAAAAAAAACACATGTCTATGCTTATCTGCTCTGTGCAGCTCAGATCCTACTCTTCTCAGGTCCCCTGCTGGCACTCCTGTCCCCTCCCTCCTGTCATGTGCTCCCGCAGCAAGCAGCTTGCTATAGGGGCACTTGAGCACTCCCACTCCCCAGTCGTGTGTCCATTCAGACACAGAGCCACGTCTCAGCCCCGCCCTTCTCTCTTCTTATTGGCTCACTGGATGTGATTGAATGTCACAGAGGGAGGGGAGGGAGTCCCGGGATAGTCTAGACTTCAGTGCATATCGCTAGATCGTGAGGGGGCTTAGGTGAGTATTGGGAGGGGCTGGGGGGATGCTGCACAGAGAAGGTTTTTTACCTTCATGCATAGAATACATGAAGATAAAAAACCTTGAGCCTTTACAACCACTTTAAAGTAGAAATATGCTATCCCATTACAAATGCGCTGCAGAACTTAAATATAAGTGTATCTGCATTTACAGTTCTGTCCCTCAGAAAACCTGGTGGCTGCCATTAGAGATCATGGGGCCTGTACAGTGTCAATCAATGTTTCATTTATGTGCCTGGGGCCAGTGTGCAGACGCCTATGTTAAGCTATGGGGATGCAACAGTTGTAATGACAACCGCAAGTTCTAATTTTATGTATGTGAGTGAAGCTCCAAACACAGTGTGCAGTTGCGTGTGAGCAACCCCCAATTGGGGGTTGCTCACACGCATATGTGCACCTGTCAAGTTAGGAGTTGTGGCTGTATTTCTACAGCCACTGCATCCCCATGGAGTAACAAGCCACTCCAGCCACATGAACAATCCACTCATTTATGTGGCCACAGTACCTGAGTGAATGAGGGGCCCTTTAAGATTTTTTCACACAGGATTTTTCTGCTCTGTTCAGCAGGGGATCTGTGAGTAGATTCCTTGCTGAATGGGACGGATATCAGTTTTTTCAGATCCACACCCGTTCATCCTGTGTCTGCATTTACACTGTGGAAAGGGGCAGACCTGTGATGGCTCTATGGGCAGCTGAATGTAAACAGACTTGTGTCTGTTTACATTGGCTACCTCTGATCAGTAATGTTTAGGTTCAGAAAAATGGAGAAGGACCGTTTTCCCTTTTTGTTTCCGGACCTGAATGGACTGGGAGGTAGGTAGGTGTAAACTGACACATGGACATTCTGATCAGGTCTGCCTGAAAAACTGTCAGACACACCTGACTGGAAAGGTTGTGTGAAAGGACCCTAAGGAAAAGTTGTTAAGGGGTGGAAAAAATGAAACTCTGTTGTGCATTTTTACTGCTCCCCTCCCAAATACAAGTGTAAACAAATTCAAAATAGAAGCATCTCACTGTCCTTTTGATCATCATCATTATCATGATGATAATAGTATAGCAGGTGCTCTATAGCTTTACTGAATACAACTGTATTAGCTGATATTGTGGGCTGTAGCTGTACTGTATAGGCGCTTACTGCTGTGGACTGTACTGTATATTATGATACTGAGGGCTGTACTGTATATGGCTATACTGTATATGGCTATACCGTGGACTGTACTGCGTATGCTGATACTGTAGGCTGTACTGTATATTCTGATACTGTGGGCTGTACAGTATATGCTGATACCGTGGACCACAGTATCAGAATATATAGCCATAAACAAAATGGCCTACCATATCAGCATATACAGTACAGCCCACAGTATCAGCATATACAGTATAGCCCACAGTATCAGCATATACAGCCATATACAAAACCAGTGGCGTCAACTTCCGGTTCCAGCGCCGCTGGATGTAGGAGGGAATACCTGCGGCTCCGGACTTCATTGCTTATAAATACTGCCTCCTGCACCGGAGGACAGCATTACCTGGTGCTGGAGCGCTCCTGTCATTCCCCCTATATACCTCAGCATGGATCGTTACATAAAGCCGGTGACACCCGGCTCTGATCCCGCTCCCCGAGCCCTGAGAGATGGGTCTCCCCCTGCTGCAGTCAAGATGGCTGCCGACCACGCTGTCAGCAGAGGCAAGGACAGCACTCAAGGCAGCAGCTCCGTCCACAAAGACAACAGTCCCGCTCCCAGAATGAACACCATGGATATGGAGCCACACCCAGGAACAGGTAGGAGAGAGGCACAGCCGCCCCACACTCCTTCAACAGGGCATGCTGATTTCAGTAGTCCCACGGACTATATGAAAAGATTGCACAGGCTGTGGCCTCTCTGTTACTACCTACCATTACTCAGGCAGTGGATAGAGCCGTAACGCAGGGTAAAGAACAACTTAGAAGTGACCTGGGGGAAAACGCCAAGCGCATTACAGAAGTGGAACAACGCCTGTCTGATTTAGAAGATGAGGTTCAAACAATGCAGGCCAGTGCAACACATTCCAAACGTGAGCAGCAGAATCTATTGGATAAGATAGAAGACCTAGAAAATCGTTCTTGCAGAAACAACCTGCATGTCGTAGGCCTCCCAGAATCCTACAATTTGGGTCTTTTATCTGATATTTGCTCCAAACGCATTCCCGTGACCTTAGGAATCACAGCACCCTGGCAAGTCGAAAGGACTCACCGCTTGGGCGCACCTTCAAATGATGTACGCCGCGTTCAATAATAGTCAAATACCTCAACTACGTAGACAGGGTAGCAATACTAAATTTGTTTCGCAATTCTCGGTCCTTGCAGCTAGACGGTCATAAGTTTCTACTATTCGCTAACTACTCCCCAGAAGTATCCCGCAAAAGAAAAGCATTCCAACAAGTCTGCACCACATTATTTCAAAGAGGGGTTAAATTCACTCTAGCATATCCTGCTACGCTTCGCTTCACTACACCCGCAGGTGATCCCAAATCATTTACGCACCCAGAGGAGGCCTTACAGTATTTTCAAACCAATTTATCCGACATCTTGGGTCCTCCACAGTTGCAGCAGTCCCCACGAGACGCAGGCCCACGAGACCAGCGTAGCCCACGAAAAGGAACCTCCAAAGCGCCAACGCATTAGCTATGACTCGGCTAAGCAAAAACCATCTTGATGGCCAAAACCCACCTCTTCTGAATAACTTGTGAGCAATTGATTGCCCATGTTAATGTATTTTTCTCTGGTCACATACGATACTCCTCCAGATGAGATGTTCTGTTGAATTTTATGTTCTCAGATTCTGTTTATCTGCCTTATTTGCAGCTGTCGATTGTATAATGCATTATTATGACCCCTGCGTTGCTGCTAATAATGAGGTGCGCTGACCCATTGATAATGGGGAATTGCGCCACTATCAGGGACATCCCTCTCTCCCCTTTCCGTACTTTAGTTTACAATCTCCGGTGCAGGTCCATACCTTATCATTTCCGGCAACACAGGCCAGGGATAGGTGCTATCATGCAGAATAAGGTGTAATTCATGATAGCCATGCAGTTTGCTGTTATGTTTGTCCTTATGATAGGCCCCTGTCGCGTCTCCCTGTTATGTGTTCTTCCTTCCCCCTCTTCTTCTTTTCCTTGCTTTCTACTCTTCTTTCCACATTTACCCGGAGGCCCCTTTACGCCTTACTCTTTTACAAGACAACTAGAAAAGAGGGACCATAGGGATGAAGCCATGATTTTCCGGCCCCATGATGGAGATTCTTCTTCAGGGTTACACACCTTCTTATATGCACACCCATGCCTAGAGTAGTATCATGGAACGTTAGAGGATTGCGTTCACCCCATAAGCATATGGCCATCCTTCGTCATCTTAAACGTTTGAAAACAGATATCGCGTTTCTCCAAGAAACTCACTTGAAACAAACTGATTTTACACGTATGAAAAAATTGTGGGTGGGACAGGTGTTGGGATCGCCTTCGCCAAGTGGCAAAGCAGGAGTTATTATCCTCATACATGAATGCCTAACCCCAAACATAATACGCGTAGCTACAGATGAGGAGGGACGCTACATTGCTGTTCACATCGAATTAGACTCTTCCCCACTGGTACTGGTCAATATATATGCCCCAAACTCCTCATCTAAGCCTTTCTTCCAACGCTGTCCTCAAATTTGTCGAACTTCCTTCACCTTCCACTGGTGTTGGGAGGGGATTTAAATCAATTTATGAATGTGCTAGAAAACAAATCGAAACCCTCTAATCCAAACTACCAATTCCTTCCCTCTCCCCCCCATCAACATCACACACACTGCTGAATAACTTCACAGAAGCACTACAACTCACGGACGTATGGCGCCTATCGCATCCAGAAGGAAGGGAATTCACCTCCTTTTCCCCGTCCACCATACGCTATCCAGAATAGACTACTTTTTTGCCAACAACATCTCTTTACAACATATCACAGATTCTAAAATACATGACATAGCGATTTCCGATCATTCCCCGATCTCCATATTTCTTCAACAACCACAGAACAACCAACACTTAGGTACATGGCGTTTCCCTTCTTTTCTTGCAAACAATCAAGATTTACTATGGGTACTAAATGCTGCCTGGAGTGAATTCTGTAGCACAAACTCGGAACACCAATCTAACCCTAATCTTTTTTTGGCAGACAGGTAAAGCAGTACTACGAGGTAGAATCATTGAGTTTACATCTACATACAAAAAAAATCTTCTCCGAAATTTTAAAGAAGCCAGTCTCCGCTTAAGAAGGGCGCAAAAAGACTTGGCAAGTCTCAACTCTCATGAAAATAGGAAAACATGGTCAGAGGCCAAAAAATACTTTGAAACATGGGCGGCGGCTCAAGAAGCCACACACCAATCACACAGTGACCTACTATTTCATAAATTCGGCAACAAGCCGGGCAAGCTGTTAGCGAGGGTATGTAGAAAACCTTTTACACCTACCCTCTTCACATCTCTGAAGGACCAGCAGGGATCACTAAAAAGCGACCCTTCTGACATCATCTCCATCTTAGAAAATTACTACCAATCTTTGTATGGCTTGGACCCTATAGACACGGCCAAGGCCACTTCCTTTCTAGATGGCATTCCTTTGCCACAGCTAGACCATACCACATTGCAAGCTTTAAACGCTCCCATCACTCAGGCGGATATAGCCACAGCCATTAAGTCACTCGCAAATGGCAAAGCTCCGGGCCCTGATGGCTATACAGACGAATTCTACCAGCTAATGGCAGAAACCCTTTCTCCTACCCTGCAATCAGTATTCCAAAATATCCATGAGGGAGGGGATTACCTTCCCTCCGGTTATCAAACCCACATTAAATTGATTGCCAAAAAAGATAAAGACGCGACACAACCAGGATCATATCAACCAATTTCTCTCCTGAACCTCGATGCAAAACTCTTATCAAAAATCTTTGCTTCCCACCTAGTAATTATTCTACCTACCCTTATCCATCCTTTGCAAGCGGGGTTTATACAGGGCCACTCAGCGGCTTCAAACATTCGTAAGGTGATCTTGGCCCTGAGTCAAACCTCTAATGACACAAACTTAGACACAGCAATCATTTCACTAGATGCCGAAAAGGCATTCGACAATGTCAACTTTGAATGGCTTTTCCTAGCACTACGGCGGTTTGGCTTTTAGGGCCCTTTCCTACACCTGATTCAAACCATGTATTCATCCCCTACAGCCCAGATCATAGCTGCAGGTCACATATCCAACCCCATTAAACTACACAAGGGCACCAGACAGGGTTGCCCCCTATCCCCTCTACCTTTCAAATCGGCTCTTGAACCTTTAGCACGTTTCCTACTATTCAACACTAATCTCCATGGTATTACAATAGGCCAACAAGAGCTGAGACTTGCCTTGTTCGCAGACGACATACTAGTTTTTACCTTGCGCCCATCTCTTGATCTCCCATATATACAACAATTTTTTTCATCTTTTCGCCTTTGTTCTGGGCTTTGCATAAACTTCTCTAAAAGTGAAGTGCTTCCGTTATTTCACTCTTGCCTATGGACGCAGAATTTGAGTTTTAAAATTGCCACCAAATATATCACTTATCTAGGCTTAAAGATTGGGAAACTAGCCTCATCTCTCTACGAGCTAAATTATACACCCACAATGTGGAAAGATCTGCCACTATCACTCCTGGGCAGATCACATCTCTTTAAGATGGTGAGTTTTCCGAAACTCCTCTACCCACTCCAGACCATGCCCCTTTTACTTAAACACAGTGACATTACGAGGCTAAATCGTGCAATCGCAAATTTTCTATGGAAAGGTAAACGTCCCCGCATAGCTCTCGCCAAATTATTTTTCCCCTGGGGCGAGGGTGGTTCCGGTCTCCCAAATGTCCAAGTTTATAACCTCTCCTGTATATTCCGTATATGCCTGGACTGGCTCACACACTCCTCTACCTACTCCAACTACCACATTGAATCTGCGCTAGCGCATCCCTACGATTTATCGGCCTTGCTACACTCTAATGTTAATTCTCTCCCACACTATCTGAAACATAATTTACTCATTCGCGACAGTCTTGTTACATGGAGGGAAGTTAGGCGCAAACTGGGGGTATCTCTGTGGCTCTCTCGCTTTCTACCTATCCACCATAACCCTTCTTTTACTCCCCCACAATTATATGAAGCTTATGATCTTTGGAAGACTCAAGACTTAACTTTGGTGCAACACTTGTTTGTTGCCTCTACGGGTTCCCCGAAACCCCTTCATACTATCCCACTCACCTACGGTCTACCAGCACACCACTTTTTATACATGCTTCAAGTAAGAAACTTCGTCAACTCTGTGGAGCCTACGAAGTCTACAAGATTTCAATCTACATTCATTGAGGTCTTAGCGAACTCTCGAAAATACAAAATATCGAATATATACAGACCCCTGAATCTACTGTATGCCAAGCCTTTCGAGACTTTCAATGCTGTGAAGTCCTGGGTCAAGGATTTCGGAAATGCATTTACGGCTGACCATCTACTATCCAGCTACAACTCCACATGTGCCTTCAATCATAATGAGTTCTGGCGGGAACAGCAACTTAAGATTATCCACCGTGCCTACATGCCCTGTCTCTTTTCGAAAACTGATGCTGCTCTATCTACTTGCCCTCTTTGTGGATGTCAAAAACCAACCTTGCAACAGATTCTGGCTATGCCTACTAATTTCTTCATTCTGAAAACAAGTGGCCAACTTCATAACCCTAATCTCTACCATCCAGCTACCCATGAATCCATTAGCGCTCATTTTCGGCCTTTTGGACCAGCCAGCCATTGGCGTCTTCTCTTCCCAAACCTCATCGTTCAGAAACAAGCCGTGGATATCCTCAACACTACTAATAGCCAGACGTGCCATTCTCTGGAAATGGGTCTCCAACTGCCCCCCAATATTATCTGATGTCAAACAGGAACTTCATTCTCTTCTACGCCTTGACAGGCTCAACCTCATCATTTCCCCAACCTCCTCAAAAGAGTCTTCTTACTTCCGCAAATGGGAATCCTACATCAAGGGATCCTTATCCACACAGGAACAAGCTTATTATCTGCACAATCCTCATTCACTAAACCGTTTAACAAAAATCCTCTTTGATCCCAATGCCATTGGAGCCGTATCATACCATTTCAATAGATTTAGATATTGATGGATGAGATGTTATATTGCTTTGTTGTTTCTCACCCCCTCTCCTGTACATCTTCTTTCGACATCTTTTTCCACACACACCATACCTATACTATGGACCTACTAAACACAATGACATGTCACCCCTGCCACATTTCTTACGGTGGAACCCGTACACACTGACTTCCTTCTTTCCCTTTTTCTTTTATCTTTTGTTTCCTCTCTTTCTCTCCAATCTAACCTAACTGGATCTCCGGGTGATACCTTTTCTCTCCTCTATTTTCATTTGATCACTCTTTCTACCATTATCTCGTCCTCTTTACCTCTCTTTCCTTTCGCTTTCTTCCTCTTCTTCCACATTACCTAATCTCAGATTCCGAGTCCACAGACACTTTCTCTTTTATCACTCATTGTCAGGGCTCCAGGTATGACCAGAGGTGTGTGGACTGACACAGGGAAATGCAGGCTTCAGGTATAGAGTAAACAAGACAATTTATTAAAAGACTGAACACCACAAACGCAGTGCAAGGTAAACATAACACAGTGCAAACAACCCAACCTCCAACAGATAACCATATATACAATCAAACGTAGTTGGGCAGGCCGGGTCGGTAGCAAACGGGCAAACAGGGTACCAGGAGCGAGCGGAAGAGTGGTCAGGAATAGCTGAGGTCAGGACAGGTGGAGTTCGTTCAGAGTCAGGATCAAAGCAAGATTAGGCAGGAAGCAGACAGGATGCAGGTACAAGGGCTCATGGGAAACATACACCAAGACACTGATCACAGGCCTGGTCCTGCTTAAATATACCTCCTGCAATCAGCCTCAGGTGATGGCCTGATTGCAGGAGTGAGATTCTGGCTGCTGAGAGCACCCGCTGGCAAGCCTTGGTACTGCAGCCCACTAGGCAGGCGAGTCCCACCACCATTGGCGAGTCCATTCCTGACACTCATCTTCGCGAGGTCGCTGGTGGATAACAAATGCCTTCAATGACACCCAACTCACCTAACATTGCTTACAAGCCATCCTCATCTCCACCGTACTCTTTGATTACACACTTTCTATTGGCTTCTAATACCTTCTCTACTAAGCATACTCTATATACCTATCATTCACATAAACCATTCTATTCATTACTTACTCATACCTACTTTAAAATTTGATGTCATATGAACGCTTTCTATTAACTGCTCTCACCACACTGAATTAATATTATCCTTTCTTCTTTTTCTATGATTTTTCTTCTCTTATACACTGTTCTTTTCATGGGAAACATACACCAAGGCACTGATCACAGGCCTGGTCCTGCTTAAATACACCTCCTGCAATCAGCCTCAGGTGATGGCCTGATTGCAGGAGTGAGATTCTGGCTGCTGAGAGCACCCGCTGGCCAGCCTTGGTACTGCAGCCCACAAGGCAGGTGAGTCCCACCACCATTGGCGAGTCCATCCCTGACAGTACCCCCCCCTCCTCAAGGAGCGGCCTCAGGACGCTCCAAACAGTCCTTAGTGGGTGAAATGTTCCACCGCACGGGTCAGGTAACTGACTGGATATCAGGGGCTGGCACATCGGGCTGGGCAGCGGGCAGAGGCACATCAGGCTGGGCAGCGAGCAGAGGCACATCAGGCTGGGCAGCGAGCAGAGGCACATCAGGCTGGGCAGCGGGCAGAGGCACATCAGGCTGGGCAGCGGGCAGAGGCACATCAGGCTGGGCAGCGGGCAGAGGCACATCAGGCTGGGCAGCGGGCAGAGGCACATCAGGCTGGGCAGCGGGCACCGGCCATCAGGCAAGGCAGCAGGCCATCAAGTGAGGCAGCAGGCACCGAGTCACCAGGCTCGACAGCGGGCACCGAGTCACCAGGCTCGACAGCGGGCACCAAGTCACCTGGCACGACAGCGGGCACCGAGTCATCTGGCAGAACAGCGGGCACCGAGTCATCTGGCAGAACAGCGGGCACCGAGTCATCTGGCACGACAGCGGGCACCGAGTCATCTGGCACGACAGCGGGCACCGAGTCATCTGGCACGACAGCGGGCACCGAGTCATCTGGCAGAACAGCGGGCACCGAGTCACCAAGCTTGACAGCGGGCACCGAGTCATCTGGCACGACAGCGGGCACCAAGTCATCTGGCACGACAGCGGGCACCAAGTCATCTGGCACGACAGCGGGCACCGAGTCATCTGGCATGACAGCAGGCACCGAGTCATCTGGCATGACAGCAGGCACCGAGTCATCTGGCACGACAGCGGGCACTGAGTCACCAAGCTCGACAGCGGGCACCGAGTCATCTGGCACGACAGCGGGCACCGAGTCATCTGGCACGACAGCGGGCACCGAGTCATCTGGCACGACAGCGGGCACCGAGTCATCTGGCACGACAGCGGGCACCGAGTCACCAAGCTCGACAGCGGGCACTGAGTCATCTGGTATGACAGCGGGCACCGAGTCATCTGGCAGAACAGCGGGCACGAGTCACCAAGCTCGACAGCGGGCACCGAGTCACCTGGCACGACAGTGGGCACCGAGTCACCAAGCTCGACAGCTGGCACCGAGTCACCAAGCTCGGCAGCGGGCACCGAGTCACCAGGCACGACAGCAGGCACCGGGTCATCAGGCCGGATCGGGCCTTCAGGCTGGGTAGCGGGCACCAGATCATCAAGCTGGACAGGATCATCAGGCTGGATTGAGTCATCAGGCTGGATCGGGTCATCAGGCTGGGTAGCGGGCACCAGATCATCAAGCTGGATAGGATCATCAGGCTGGGTAGGATCATCAGGCTGGGTAGGATCATCAGGCTGGGTAGGATCATCAGGCCGGGTAGGGTCATCAGGCCGCATCGGGTCATCAGCCTGGGTAGCGTACACTGGGTCATCAGGCATCAGGGGATCAGGCTGAACAACGGAAGGCGGGTGCTCAAACAGCAGGCTGACCGATTTGGATACTGGTAGGATGGTACTGGTTGGAAATAATTTTTGCTTCTTCTTGGGTTTAGTTACTGGGGCACTGCAAGTAAATGCAGGTCTGTAAATGGAGGGAGTAGCTGGAGACAGAGAAGAGCTGGAGGATGGAACAGAGGAGGGAATAGTTGCTACAGTGGCCTTTTTTACAGGGTTAAAGGCAGGATAGGTGCAGCGAGTGGGAACAGGGTACTGATATGTGGTAGATAACAGGGTATATTGGGCTGTCACAGGGGGTGCTGTCGGGAATGCAGGAGTAGAGCTTTGAGCAGAGGAATGATTGGAAGCAGAACTGGTTTGTTGCAAGCTGCCTGAGGCTGGGTGTAACAAGTCTGACCAGGACTGTAGTATTGGTTGAACAAAACTCAGCTTACACATAGCCTGTCTGACCAAAAACTGCACTGCGTTTATACAGTTCACTAGGACATGTGGTGAACATGCTGAATAATGCTCCCAGAAGCAATCCGGATCATCCTCCAAAAACCATACCAATGATTCTATTTGATCCGTACTGAATGGTGGAAGAAAGTCATTCCTGCTTTCAGGGGTATTAGATGAAGCCAACTCAACACAAGCCTGAATCAATGGTTGCACCTCAGAGAACTCCGTGCCCTGATCTACTAGGGAATGAGCGACCCGTATGCACTCTAGCAGCTGATCCCTGGCATACTCCTGCAAAGTCTGATACACATATTCTCTGTCATCTAAGACTAGCAGATACAAGTATATAACCTCCTCCGGATGCATCCTTCACAACAAGCCTAGATGGCTTCCCTGTGCAGCCACTTCTGGTGAGGAATGGCCTTGGTGTAATGTCAGGGCTCCGGGTATGACCAGAGGTGTGTGGACTGACACAGGGAAATGCAGGCTTCAGGTATAGAGTAAACAAGACAATTTATTAAATGACTAAACAACACAAACGCAGTGCAAGGTAAACATAACACAGTGCAAACAACCCAACCTCCAATAGACAACCATATATACAATCAAACGTAGTTGGGCAGCCCGGGTCGGTAGCAAACGGGCAAACAGGGTACCAGGAGCGAGCGGAAGAGTGGTCAGGAATAGCCGAGGTCAGGACAGGTGGAGTACATTCAGAGTCAGGATCAGGATCAAAGCAGGATCAGGCAGGAAGCAGACAGGATGCAGGCACAGGGGCTCATGGGAAAGATACACCAAGGCACTGATCACAGGCCTGGTCCTGCTTAAATACACCTCCTGCAATCAGCCTCAGGTGATGGCCTGATTGCAGGACAGGTGATGGCCTGATTGCAGGAGTGAGATTCTGCCTGCTGAGAGCACCCGCTGGCAAGCCTTGGTACTGCAGCCCACAAGGCAGGTGAGTACCACCACCACTGGCGAGTCCATTCCTGACACTCATCTTCGCGAGGTCGCTGGTGGATAACAAATGCCTTCTATGACACCCAACTCACCTAACATCGCTTACAAGCCATCCTCATCTCCACCGTACTCTTTGATTACACACTTTCTATTGGCTTCTAATACCTTCTCTCCTAAGCATACTCTATATACCTATCATTCACATAAACCATTCTATTCATTACTTACTCATACCTACTTTAAATTCGATGTCATATGAACGCTTCCTATTAACTGCTCTCACCACACTGAATTAATATTATCCTTTCTTCTTTTTCTATGATTTGTCTTCTCTTATACACTGTTCTTCTACCACTCCGACCAGAATTATTGTGGCAAGTGTATCTTAATTTTAATGACTTTTCGATTGGTTCAACCCTGTTAAAACCCAATAAATATTCTTTAAAAAAAAACAAAAAAAAAACAGTGGCGTCACTAGGGTTGGTGTCACCTGGTGCAGTAAAACATGGTGTCACTCCCCCCCACCATGTTTTACCTCACCAACAGTGTGGCTCTCCCCCCCAGCCTGCCACCATGCTCTTTACTGCTGCTGCAGAGTGAAAGCAGGAGCATGACAGAGCAGTAGACACTGGACACGCTAGTGCATCAGGCTCTCTCCTGTCTAGCCTGCCACAGTGCCCTGCAGAGTGCTGGGCAGGCTTAGTGCAGGCTTGATGGTGTCCAGCACAGCCATCAAAAATGTTGGGACTCCTTATGCAGCTTTAGGCCTGGGTCCCGCAGGCCTGACCATCCACGGTCCCACCAAATGTGCCCACTGACCATCCCACTGAGTCCTTCAGTGCACCCATTTTTATTTTCACTCTTACAACATAATATATGAAAATAAAAAATGTATTCCAAGTCATCAGTGCTTTCAAGATTTAACAGTAAGGAATTATATTTTGTCCAAAGAGCAGCAAAGAGAAAACCCCATATATTCAGCAAAGAGCCCAATCCAGCAAAGAAACATCCCCAAACATTCAGCAAAAAGATGGCCCAATCCAGCAAAGAGTCATCTCTATATATTCAACAAAAAGAAGGCCCAATCCAGCAATGAAACAGAGATGGCCCAATCCAGCAAAGAGACATTTCGATATATTCAGTAAAGAGACATCCCAATATATTCAGCAAAGAGATGGCCCAACCCAGCATTTGAAATAGCCCAATCCAACAAAGAGATGGCCCAATCCTGCAAAGAGACATCCCAATCAAGGAAAGAGACATCCTAATATATTCAGCAAAGGGACGGCACAGTCCAGCAAAGAGAGAGTCACAGGCAGGCTGGCAACACAGGCCCACATCTACAGATGTAGAATCTCAGCATCCCTATAATCACAGTCTGCAGGAATGTTAACTCAGCTCCCAGTAAAAGGAAAGGAATTGTGCAGGAGTAATACTAGAACTTGCATTGAGTTGGAAGGCTTCCCCAGGCACACACTGCTGTTCTGCTCTCCTCTCCATCTTTCTCTAGTCTTCTGGACTCAGTTTGACTGAACTGTGCTCTATCACTGCCGGTTACATGATCACCGATACCTCGCCTGGCCAAACAAAGGAAGCTGTAGGTGAGAGGAGGATCAGGAGGAGCCTGTCTGTTGAGCCATGTTCCCCCCTCCCCTCGTTACTGAAATAAAGTACAGCGGAGTGGGCAGCTTGGGTCGGCCGGGCCCCTTGTGGTCCTAATGATGTCACCCCTCTGACAGGTGTCACCCGAGTGCAATCTGCACCCCCATAGTGACGCACCTGTACTGAACAGCCACACTCTGTGGTTGTATTGTATATGCTGATACTGAGGCTGTACTGTGTAATGACTGTACCTTCCATGCCCTGCTATCAGCCTGTATACCCGTTGGAGGAACTCCAAGCCTGTTCCCTCAGCTACCTCCTGCTTTTTGCCTAAACTTTTCTGAGTATCACTGCACCAGGGAAAGGCTGTGGGTTGTCGCAGCTGGCCGGAAACTTTAATTTCAGGACCTGCTGTGCTGGCTTTGTCCACCTGCATGTCTAAAATAAAGAAAAAGTCCCCTCACTGCTCTCACCTTCTGGGCCTCTCTGTCGAACTAAAGTTCCTCAAGTAGGAGTGGTGGTGATCTACCTAAAAGTGCTGCAGCAGAAGTCCATGAATGAGCAATAAATCTGCCCGGGCTCCCTTGCTGAACCAATGGGGCCTGGACCCGGTACTGGAGGGCCAGTTGTACTGCTTTATCAGAGGCCCTGCCCACAACCTTCTAAGATTGCTACTGAAGTCCACCCAATGCAGCTTCCTGTGATGGAATGGTAACAATGCTTTACTGCTTCTAAATTCAGAGCAGTGCTGCTGCAGGGGTGTGGCTGTTCACATGCCTATAAAGTTTGTCAACCAGCACCTGCTCACAACTCGTGTTTCTTTCTAGATTGACCACAAGGCCTCTGTTACTGAAATCCTCCCACTATGAGCTGCAAAATCTGGATGGAAGGGGGGAACATGTGAAAAACAAATGGAGGATTTGGCTCAGTGAGGCAATGTAAATTACGTTTTTTGCTTACCTTATGGGTAAAGTGCATTACATAATAACTGTTTTTTGAGAGTTGCTTGAACTGTCATAGATGTACATAGTTGTTTTAAGCCATTCTTGTTTAGTTTTTGGATTTATGTTTTGGTTCTTTGTGTTGCTGATAGACATTACTCCCAAAAGCCAGGTTTCTGAAAGACTGTGTTAGGCTTTCCTCAAGGATTTCCCTGTATTTTGCTGCATTCATTCTACATATGACAGCCTTTGAAGGTCTGATGTAGGCTAGGTTTACTCTTGTGCATCAAATGAATGGGCTGCTGTATCCACTGAAAATGCAGGGAAAAGGTCTCTGCACCCTTTTTAGAAAATGCAGCCTTGGGGAATGCCATGCTACAAATTCCAGTGTGTGTGTGTGTGTGTGCCATTAGGATTAATTGTACCCCCCACACATCTGAGTGGCAGCGCATTTTTCTGTGTGGGTGGCTGCGACTGCACAAGTGTGAACATAGCCTTCGAGAAGAATCTCCACAGCATGATGTTGCTATTACCATTGTTCAGGGTGAGGATGGTGCCCTTATGATATGCAGTTATTTGTTTTCATGGAAAACATGGTGTTTAGTTTGAAGGTTAAAAAGCTCAATCCTTGTTTAATATATATATATATATATATATATATATATATATATATATATATAAAATTATTTTTTTTTACATACACACAAATACAATATTGATAAGGACTAAAATATACTTTTTTCCCCACAGCATGTGGTGTTACCTGCCACAAGCACTGCAAAGACCGACTCTCTGTGGAATGCAAGAAAAGATCTAAAAGTGTCAGTGACCAGCCAGAAATTTCACAGCAACCACGTCATTTTTCATTCACTCTGCCAAGATCCTTTAAAAGATCATCATTGCCACCAGGTATCTCAATATGCAAACTTAACTTTGTTGAAGTCGAAGTGAACTGCTTGGCTAAATTCAAAATTTTTGGTACCTAGAGCTTTATGCCATAATCTGCCTGTATGTAAAGCATATTTGCACATTATGGTAACACATAGGCTCTGTTCAGATACATACACATTTTTCTGTCCGCATGGCAAACTTTGACAAGCATTTGTGTTTGTGCTGGCACTGCGTGTGCATCCACCTCTATGGGCTGCCTGCACGCAGCTCCAAGGTGGACGCACACACATCTGGTAGCTGCTCTACATGACTAATCCTGAGTGTAATTTCATTTGAAGTGGACTTGCATTGGAAAGCAAGGTCTCATTTTTCCCAGGTAATGCTGAGTGCTGCATATCTGATTAGATGTCACTACCATACAGTGCAGGAGCATTTTCTCATGAGATTTGAGATTCTCATCACTCCCAGGATCTCACTTGCCTAGACACCAATGATGAATGCAGAGGGTATGGTAAGTATGTTAGCATGGGGGAACTACATGCTGACAGAATTGTATGGTTTCCTATGTTGGTTAGGATGACTTCATGGCCAGAGGCCAAATTACTTTGCAAGACCCTCCTTACAGAAGGATAACATCTTATACACTAGGGACATCTATTTCAACACTGACCACAGAATCATTTTGAAGAAAATAGTGCAGAACACTGATCCTTCACCAGCTCTTACACACACAATATGCTTCACTTGTTTCAGTCTCTATGTATGAAAGGGAGGTCCCCCATTCTCTGGGTCCAGGCTCAGTTCCTGGGAAGCTCCGTTCTACAGAGGGACCTAAGATAGGGTCCCTACTGCTTAAAAGGGCAGATTAAACAGGTATCATTCTAGCCCTCAGACAGAACCTCTGTCACCGGCCACAACTGCTCTTTCACTCAGACTAGCTGCTCTTCCTTCTTTTTTTTTTCTTTTTTTTTTTTTTTTTTTTTTGCAGATGCTACTTTCTTACTTGATTATTACCGTAGCATTACATTTTATTTTCCATTCGCATTAATTTTTTCTCAGAGCACACACACAATTCATCCAGAGAGTGACCAGTCCATATGTTGAAAAAACAAATCTTATTCAATGGAGGTAGTATCATTACACTTATGTAACAGGTCTCATACAGTTCAGCAATGCAACACTTGATGCTACTGTGGCTGATAACAAAGTCTCTTCCTCAAAAAATGATTAACCCCCCCTTTTGGCAACGTGAGCAGTGTCTTGTGCTGTGGCAGTGGTGTGCATATCTTGAGCTATGACACTTCCTGTATGAATGGCTATTCAGTGTCTCCTTATTCCCCTAAGATTAGGTGGATTCTCTTAACTCCGTAGTGGCCCCATTATTATATGTGTGTTCTGCCTCCCGCTTCCCATGAAATGAGCCCTGGGGAACAACTTCCTTTCCCCTATATACCCTCTAACAGGAAGTGACAATACCTTAGGCTGACACACCACTGTCCACAGTTAACCCTACAGTCACCGAGAATTAACTCTTCACATACAATAGTCACATAACATTCTAGACACCTGCCTACAAGTATGGATGCCAGTGCAGCAAGCAGTGTCACTGAACAATATCCACAGCAGTACAATGTCACCATAGTGAGAGCCGGTTCACATTTATGGGAATTAGGTGTGTTTTGAACTGCATCCAAGTCGCGTGACATGTGAAATAACATTGTTTTCTATTGTGCCTGTTCACATATGTCTGGTGTAGCCTGAATGTGGATTCAGTGCAAATTAAAAGAGTTTTGTCAGTTTTCTGAGCAGTGCAAATCAGGCTCATTGAATTCTATGAGAACTGCTTCTGAATCGCACATGTAATCAGTTTTTTAACACAATTTCAGCATGGTTTTCTCTCTTCAAATCCTGTCCTGAACTACATCTTGACCGGTCCTAAACTGCTGAACACAGCTACTTTGTAATTTTCTGTGAAAATGAACCTTCAAAAACTACACCGCACATGTGTGAATCCAGTCTGACACTGCATTTGCTCTGGTGGCAGAGTGAAATATATATATAATATCACGGCTGGCTGCTTTGACATTACTGTATATCAGTGCAGTCAGCCATTGTCTTTGATCACCACACAGCAGTACAATGTCACCAGACCAGTTCAGCCAGTCAGTGTCCCCAATCCCCACCACACCAGTCCCAGTGTCACTATAAGCCATCCTTCAGATATGCAGTGCTCTCTGAAGAACAATCCATGTTTCAATGACTCTACAGCAGTGTTTCTCAACTCCAGTCCTCATGGACCCCCAACAGGTCATGTTTTCAGGATTTCCCTCAGATGAAACAGCTGTGGTAATTACTAAGGCAGTGAAACTGATCAAATCACCTGTGCAACATAATGGAAATCCTGAAAACATGACCTGTTGGGGGTCCATGAGGACTGGAGTTGAGAAACACTGCTCTACAGAGAGCATTTGACAGACAGTGAGAAGGCATTGTATCATCTTCTCACCACCTGCTGTTACTTTTTGGACCCTGCACAAGGGTACCTATTCACTTGAATAGGTTGAACTTAGTGGGTGCAATACAGGGGGTGTAATTCCTACCTTGTTGACAATAAAACCCCTTGGTGCTACTATTCCACAAAAAATAATTATAAAACAAAACCATCTAAATCAATCAATCTCAGCTGCCAACACACTTCTCACACATGCTTATAGATTAAATTGAACGAAAAATAGTGTGGCACTAATAATCCCTTTTCCCTATGTCCCTACATCAAACAATTTCACATAAACATAAATATTATTTTGATATATAAAGAAATGTCCACATACACCAAAATCACTTGTGTGGTTTCTTTAATAGTTTTCAGTTGTGCATACAAACTCGCATTCACTCCACTTCTCCACCCTTTGTGAAACACGGACACCAGTTGTACTCTCACCTTATGTTTATGACCCCCCTATATAATATGTCATAAATATCGCTTACTCTCTTTTATAGCCCCGACTTCCTACATCATTTAGTTGGAGACTACTGTTGGTAATGCCTCTCTATCCAGTGTATCGTCTTGATTTTGTGAAAGATCCTCACAACTTCTAATCACACCTCTCAGAGCCATTTTCTTTTAGACCCATAGGAGTTTATTTACTAAAGCTGGAGAGTGCAAAATCAGGCTCACTTACTTTCTACTACCTCCCAGACCTGACTGTCTATTTAATGTGTTTACATCCTTACTGTTCCCAAATTATACGAACCATGTAAAAAAAAAAAAAATTACATCCTAGCATACATAAAACTAAAACTCATAATCCATCTTCAATATCACTGTTATTAAATCCCTTATCTTTTTTTCCCCTAATTTCATCTTTATAAAAATCAAAACATACCCTATTATTACTGACTAAAAACTGTTAACAAATAATACATCATTAAAACATCCTCAGTCCGCCCCTGAGTCAGACACTGCCCCCCTAAGTTTATTGCCCATTACAGGCATGTACTGATGCAATAAACTACTCTGTTTAGCCTGCCCATTTGTCCAAACTTGGCCAAAAAGACTTTAACATTAAAGGTAAAACATATAAGATCCCTGCCTTTTACACATTCTTCTGAGTTTGTGGTATGTTGTTTGGCTTGTCCTTGTGGTCTTTATTATGTAGGAAGAACCATCCATATCCTGGGTCAAACATTCAGCAGAGTTTTGGCCTCCTGACAACTTGCCGTAAAAAAACAAAAAAAAAACAAAAAAAAAAACCACATCTACGCTCAACTCTGCGACCTGTCCAAGATTTATTCTTTCACATAGGATGTTGAGGAGGTGGATGAGGGAAAAAATAAAAAAGGAAAAGGGGAGATGGACAGAAACGCATGTCCAAAAGCTTAGCCCCATGCTCCCTCCTCTCTCCTCACCCCTCTCTGCCCTAAAGCCACCTTCCCAGCATTCATTTTCAAAACACAAAGTATTACTCTTAAAGAAAAATTTCTTGAGAAAGGCTACCCACCCAGCTTCATTGATGAAGCTCAGACACTCTACAACACGGGACCCAATACCACGCATTCTCGCCCTGAAGATAATAATTCCACCATCAAATTTACCACTCCATTCCATGACCGACACATACACCTACTGGTTAATCTCTGAATGATGAGATTGATGTGTCTGCCTCTTCAGACTCTTACACTACTGTTTGATGATGCTATACAGGTGAAACTTGAAAAATTAGAATATCGTGCAAAAGTTCCTTTATTTCAGTAATGCAACTTAAAAGGTGAAACTAATATATGAGATTATTATTATTATTATTATAATACAATATTCATATAGCGCCGAAAGGTTTGCTCAGCGCTGTACAATATAGTGGGGGACAGTACATGAGACAATATAGTAACATAACAATACACAAGGGGTTCGAGGGCCCTGCTCTTTCTAGCTTACAATCTAGATAGACTCATTACATGCAAAGCAAGATAGTTCAAGCCGTGATTTGTCATAATTGTGATGATTATGGCTTACAGCTCATGAAAACCTCAAATCCACAATCTCAGAAAATTAGAATATTGTGAAAAGGAGCAATATTCTAGGCTCAAAGTGTTCCACTCTAATCAGCTATTTAGGCTATAACACCTGCAAAGGGTTCCTGAGCCTTTAAATAGTCTCTCAGTCTGGTTCAGTAGGAATCACAATCATGGGAAAGACTGCTGACCTGACAGTTGTGCAGAAAACCATCATTGACACCCTCCATAAGGAGGGAAAGCCTCAAAAGGTAATTGCAAAAGAAGTTGGATGTTCCCAAAGTGCTGTATCAAAGCACATTAATAGAAAGTTATGTGGAAGGGAAAAGTGTGGATGAAAAAGGTGCACACGCAGCAGGGATGACCGTAGCCTGGAGAGGATTGTCAGGAAAAGGCCATTCAAAAGTGTTGGGGACTTTCACAAGGAGTGGACTGAGGCTGGAGTCAGTGCATCAAGAGCCACCACACACAGACGGATCCTGAACATGGGCTTCAAATGTCTTATTCCTCTTGTCAAGCCGCTCCTGAACAACAAACAACGTCAGAAGCGTCTTACCTGGGCTAAAGAAAAACAGACCTGGTCTGTTGCTCAGTGGTCCAAAGTCCTCTTTTCTGATGAGAGCAACTTTTGCATCTCATTTGGAAACCAAGGACCCAGAGTATGGAGGAAGAATGGAGAGGCACACACTGCAAGATGCTTGAAGTCCAGTGTGAAGTTTCTACAGTCTGTGTTGATTTGAGGAGCCATGCCATCTGATGGTGTTGGTCCACTGTGCTTCATTAAGTCCAGGGTCAACGCAGCCGTCTACCAGGAGATTTTGGAGCACTTCATGCTTCCTTCCGCAGACAAGCTTTATGGGGATGCTGACTTCATTTTCCAGCAGGACTTGGCACCTGCCCACACTGCCAAAAGCACCAAAACCTGGTTCAATGACCGTGGGATTACTGTGCTTGAATGGCCAGCAAACTCGCCTGACCTTAACCCCATAGAGAATCTATGGGGCATTGCCAACAGAAAGATGAGACATGAGACCGAACAATGCAGAAGAGCTGAAGGCCGCTATTGAAGCATCCTGGTCTTCCATAACACCTCAGCAGTGCCACAGGCTGATAGCTTCCATGCCATGCCGCATTGAGGCAGTAATTGCTGCAAAAGGGGCCCAAACCAAGTACTGAGTACATATGCATGCTTATACTTTTCAGAGGTCCGATATTGTTCTGTGTACAATCCTTGTTTTATTGATTGCATGTAATATTCTAATTTTCTGAGATTGTGGATTTGGGGTTTTCATGAGCTGTAAGCCATAATCATCACAATTATAACAAATCACGGCTTGAACTATCTTGCGTTGCATGTTATGAGTCTATCTCATGTATTAGTTTCACCTTTTAACTTGCATTACTGAAATAAATTAACTTTTGCACGATATTCTAATTTTTCGAGCTTCACCTGTATAGTTGATCAGGCAGTGTGGCCTGGGTGCCCTTTAGGCTAAAGTGGATATTAAATGTGCCTTTAGGCTATTGCCTATTTCTCCCCATTCTTTTTGCTTGCTTGGTTTCTTCTTTGATGGCTGGTTCTACTTTGATATGTGTTTGCCCATGGGGTGCTCCTTGTCTTGTTGTTCTTTTGAGTCTTTCTAGTTTTTTGCAGTGGGTGGTTGTGCATGAATCGGGCTATGACAGCATTCTTTATTACTTGTATGATTTTCTGTTCATAGATTCTGCCAACTTCACTTGTCTCTATTTCCTAACGTTTGTTTTGCAGCACTGATTATTTTTGGGTTCCCCTGGCTTCTGAAAGGCAATCCTCCTTTCAGTCTCTCTTGATTTTCTAGGTATTATCATTAATACTGAATTATCGCAATTTCAGCTTCCAGATGCAAAAATTGGGAAGGCGAAAGTGGCTATTTTCACGATGCTTTGTAAGAAGGAAGTTCTGCTGAGGGAGCTGCAGTCTCTGCTTGGACTTTTGGCTTTTGCTTCTTGGGTAATGTCAGTTAGCAAAATTTTGTCAAGACATTTACCTTTTTCACACATTCGGCTAACCCTTGACCTCAAAGATGATCTCTTGATTTGGTATGAATTCTTTGACTCTTATAAGTCATTTTTTCAGGAAGATTCTGTTTTCTCTTTAGATTTGGAATGATTCACTGACGTAGCTGGGTCCAAGGGTTTTTGCTGCCATTTGTCACACTCATTGGTGCTGTGGTTCCTGGCCCAGGTCCTGAATTGAGAAGAAGGCCACAAGTAATATTGTTTTGCTTGAGCTCTTTCCCGTTGTCGTTTTATTTGAACTATGGGGCAAATTTTTTTTTAACAGATCCTGATAACAAAGGGATAATTTTTTGTGATAAACTGCCTGTCTTACAAGTCTATCTACATTATACTATCAGATTGCTTCATTATCTTCTCCTTCTTTGTCCTAAACGGAACATTTGGATTGAGGCCAAGCATATTCCTGGAACTGGTATAGAAAAAAACAGCAGTGAGCGCTAATCCTGAAAGCGGCTGAGCACTCTAAGCAACCAATATAAACTTAAATGAAATAACATAAAAATAGTGCAGCGCTAAAAGTAGTGACAATAAGACAAATAAAAGTCCACTAAAAGTCTTGGTCATATGGACGTGTCCAGTGACAAATGAGGATTCAGAATTGGTGATCCGTGTGGAAACGGCTGAAAAACGCACTCACCAGAAGTAAGACACATAAACGCAGTGTGCATCTAGAGCTCATGGATCCTCAATCCAGAGGGGAGTAAAGCTGGTCCGGTTACAGGAATGGTGAATCCCTCCTCTGTGGATGCAGCAACAGATCCTCCTTCTCTCGATTAGGTGTAGAATTCCAAGATCAAGATTCTGCAAGCAAAAGCTTAAGAGCAGCTCATTGGCTCCCCAACTATCTTAATTTGCATTAAGCAGATCTAGTGTTCTGATTTGCCGATGCTCTGTCTTACGCAACTCTACTCACACTTTGGCGTCACGAGACACCACAATTGAAGTCACTTCAATTGTGGTGTCTCGTGACGCCAAAGTGTGAGTAGAGTTGCGTAAGACAGAGCATCGGCAAATCAGAACACTAGATCTGCTTAATGCAAATTAAGATAGTTGGGGAGCCAATGAGCTGCTCTTAAGCTTTTGCTTGCAGAATCTTGATCTTGGAATTCTACACCTAATCGAGAGAAGGAGGATCTGTTGCTGCATCCACAGAGGAGGGATTCACCATTCCTGTAACCGGACCAGCTTTACTCCCCTCTGGATTGAGGATCCATGAGCTCTAGATGCACACTGCGTTTATGTGTCTTACTTCTGGTGAGTGCGTTTTTCAGCCGTTTCCACACGGATCACCAATTCTGAATCCTCATTTGTCACTGGACACGTCCATATGACCAAGACTTTTAGTGGACTTTTATTTGTCTTATTGTCACTACTTTTAGCGCTGCACTATTTTTATGATATTCCTGGAACTGTTACCGTGATTGCTGATTCATTTTCTCATTTTCAGATGTCTCCCTTATGTATGTTGTTTTCCCACGTGGATCCGTACAGTTTTCCTTGTACAGAGCATCTTTGGAATCTAATCTGAATGTGGTTGGTAATGCAATTAGACATTAGTTGGCTTATAAGACATGGTCAGCTTATTCCTCCGCCTGGCGTCAGTGGTTGTCGTTCGCCATTGAGTTTGGCTTTTGTTTATCTGCTCCTACTGAAACTTCCATGCTTGCCTTTTATATGTTTTCTAATGCAATATCAATTCTCTCATAGTCGTATAGTGAGGGTATTGGCTGAGGTCTCTTTCTTTTTCAAGCTGCACAACCTTACGGCATGCAATAGTTTCTTTTCAGTTAGGCAAGCCGTTAAAAGTTATAGGAGAATTACTTTTCAGCCCAATGATCATAGACCCATCTCGATAGACATTTTGAAGCAGCTTTGTCTGGCTTCTTTGACTGTCTGTTTTCTCCTTTATGAGTCTGTTTTAGTTAGTACTGCTTTTAATTTTGGTGTTCTTTGCTGCCTTGCGAGTCTCCGAATTAGTGCCTTTCAATAAGAAGGGCAGTTCCAGTCTCATGATTTAGGATGTCTCCATTTGTGATTCTGGTGTGCATATTTTTATCAGGAGATCTAAAATGGATCAGCTGGGTTCTGAACATTGGGTCTATCTGCATACATGCTATGACTATGGTAATTGCCCGGTGGTGGCTGTTACCCATTATTTCGCTATTAGGCCTAAAAATGAAAGTATTTTTTTAATTCACACTGATGGGCTCCTCCTTACCAAATTTCAATTTTTTCTTCTGTCTTGCATAGCTGTCTGAGGCACTCAGGGCTTCATCATCTCAGGTTCACTACCCATACCTTCCCTATAGGAGTAGCTATGGAAGCCGTTAAGATGGGTTGGATGAAGCTATTATCAAGCACTTGGGTTGGTGGGAGTTGAGCAGCTGTAATATATACAGTCATGGTCAAAAATATTGCCACCCCTGCATTTCTGTCAGATAATGCACCACTTTGCCTAGAAAATTGTTGCAATTACAAATGTTTAGGCATTCTCGTGTTTATTTCTTTTGTTTGTATTGGCTGATATTGTCTGCTCCAGGTCTCTCAGATTTGAAGGGTTCCTTTTCCCAACTGCTGTTTTGAGATCTCTCCACAGGTGCTTTATGGGATGGAAATCTGGACACATTGCTGGTCACTTCAGTACTCTTCATTGTTTTGTCTTAAACTATTTCTGGGTGCTTTTTGATATGTGCTTTGGGTCATTGTCCTGCTGTAAGACCAATGACCTTTGACAGAGACCCAACTTTCTGAAACTGGGCCTTACATTTTACTCCATAATTCTTTGGTATTCTTCAGATTTCATAATGCCATGCATATGGTCAAGACATCCAGTGCCTGAAGTAGCAAAGCAACCCCGAAACATCCATGTTTGACTGTAGGGACTGTATTCTTTTCTTTAAAGGCAACATTGCTTTTCTGAAAACAGTTGAATGATGGGCTTTACCAAAAAGCTGTAATTTTTGTTTCATCTGTCCATAGCACATTCTCCCAGAAGGATTTTGGCTTTCTCAGATAAATTTTGGCAAACTCAAATATGGCTTTTTTTTATGTTTTTGTGTTAGCAGTGGGGTCTTCCTGGGTCTCCTACCAGATCATCCCTTTTCATTCGGATTTCAATGTACAGTGTGAGCTGACACAGTTGTACCCTGTGCCTGAAAGTTACCTTGATTTTGTATGGAAGTTGATCAATGTTCTTTATCCACCATTCAAACAATCCTTCATTGCAATCTTTGATCAATTTTCCTCTTTTGTCCACGTCCAGGAAGCTGAAAACATCTTGACAATGTTGTGCACAGTGGACACAGGAACATTAAGATCTCTGGAGATGGACTTGTAACCTTGAGATTGTCCATGCTTTTCCACAATTTTTGTTCTCAAATCCTCAGACAATTCTTTGCTGCTTCTCTTCTCCATGTTCCATGTGGTACACAGAGACACACAACAGAAAGGTTGAGAAATTTTTCAGTATTTTAACTGGTTGCTGGTGCGATTTCTATATTGTCAGCACCTGTTAATTGATACAGGTGAGTTTAACTACAAATTACAGGAGCATCACAAACTTGGAATGCAATTATTTTTTACAATTTTGAGAGTGCCAATAATTTTGTACAGTCCATTTTTGAAGTTTTGCGTGGAATGTGTCAGATTTGGTTTTTTGTTTCTCCACTTTGTCATACCAATACAAACAAAAGAAATAAATATGATAATGCCTAAACATTTGTAATTACAACAATTTTCTGGGCGAAGTAGAACATTATCTGACCGAAATGCAGGGGTGCCAATATTTGTGGCTATGACTGTATGAACGCCCTAATTTCTGTTCAATTTCAGGTTCCCAGCAAATCATTTGGATTGTCGGACACTCATATGTGTACTGGGTGCACAAGTGGGCCCCCAGGTGCTGCTATTCTGCTAATTTATCCTTGCATTCTGGCTTTCACATTTTCTGGAAAGGTGTCAGGGGCCTTCAACGGTCCAAACTTTTAGTTCCTTCTCTCAGAACTCTGTCTCCAGTGGCTGTAATGCAGTATGCTAGTGATTCAAGCAGGTGGTAATAACATTGGTAAGATGAAAACTTTGGACTTGCTCTTCAGGTTCAAGATGGCTTTTCCGAGTACAGTAATAGTTTTTTTTCTGAGATTATTCCTCGCTTCCTTTGGTTTTCTACTGCTCAGCTTAAACCTCTTGAGAAAATCAGGAAATTAATCAATAAGGCTCTTGAGAAATTTATGCACTGATAGGTGGCCTGTCCTACTGACATATGGATTTAGAGGGGTTTCTTTCCTGTACTTTACAGGCAGGATGGCATACACCTTTCTGATGTCGGGGTAGATATTTTAAATTTGGGTATGTAGACAAGTATTGAGATGGCCATGGTGCTGGGGTAGGCCGTCATTTGTCTTTGACAAATGTCGACTGATGGGGGGGGCCTGTTTTAGAAATTAGTGTAATGTTTTGCTTGAGTCCTATCACTAAGCAGTAGTTGTGATACATTATCTGGTACTTGTTTATCAAATAAAGGAATCTGTATGAGATATGTTTTGTTTTGAAACCAATAAAGTGCTGCTGCCAATTTCTTTGCCATATTCTTTGTCTGTGTGTATTTCATTTAAGGTATAATTCAGGGGGGAGCGTGCAGCCTGCAATCCCAATCCCATGCAATTGTGAGACCTGAACACTGATTCATGTCCTGTTGATGGAAGTTTGCAAGTAATTGTAACTGGTCCAGATTTAGAAAACAAGAGTGTTCTTTCTATGGAGATCATGGCTTATGTCCTGACACAGGGGAATCACAAGCCGCTCCAGTGATACTTGGCAAGAATTGTACAGCAGCACGTAGCGCTTTCCAGAAGTTTCTTGAAAAAGTTTTAACTGCTTTTTTTTCTGAGCAAGTTAATATCCCATCTAAATGTCAAGAGCTCTGTGATGTCCTCTCTGTTAGCTATCACCATGGAGTGGTGTATCACATTGTTGAGCGTCCAGTGTAATTTCCACCAGGGGGAGAGAGAGTGCTGAGAATAGCCTGCAACAATCCCTCAAGCTTCTAAAGAATGGAAGTTATGTCCTTATGGAAACTCCTGAAGAGATTATGAACAAAGAATGGTGGATGTTGATTCCTGAGAGAACGCACTGGAAAGTCAGAGTGCAATTATCCATAGATGTGACTCTGAAACATGGTTCTCCCCATTCTATCATATTTCTTCCTTACCAAGTTGTAGCTAACTGCTACCCTGTGTTGCATGTTAACGGTTGTGCTGAAGTATGCAGAGCTCAACCCAGAAATACATCTAGCCTCAAATTTGATTTGAGTGAACTGAAGTTGCCAGAGCTGTGAAGCAATAAACAGACACCACAATTGTCAGATTTACCAGAGGTGTTCTCTATAGATGATATGGATGTAGGCAGTGCTAACTGCGCTAACATACTTTTAGACTAACTGATTCTATTCCCTTTAGCCCCTTTATTCCCAGTTAGAGACCCCCGGAGGATCGCACCAAAAGATGTGGATGAGCTAAGACAGAAAATAATAATAATATAGCGCAAATAATACAAATAATCAAAACTGTGAAAAATTATATGTGAAATTCCAAAGAAAAACTTTTGAACTAAGAATGATAATTCTATTTGACACAAGAGATAATGGCCTTAATTTGGACATGGGATTCCTCACTCATTATCCAACAGTTTTATGACTATTAGCTGAAGCTTGACTCCCTCTGTGTGAGTGTAGTATCCCCCCCTCGCTTTGGCTGTATCTTATCTCTTGCCTCTTTTTTTTTTTTTTTTTTTTTTTTTTTTTTCTTCATCTCTTCTAACATTCTGCTGAAACTTTGTGCTTTGTACAGTACTGCTTGGACTTTGAAGAAGGGGACATACCCCGAAAGCTTGTCCTCAAAATTGTATGTTAGTGCAAATAAAAAAAGTATCATGGACAGTACTCAATTGTTTCTGTTGCAAATGCACTAATATGGCTACAATCACCTCAAACAAAGAAAGTCCCAAATTAAAGTCCAATGTCCCAAAAAAATGGGAAAAAATTATTTACTCAATCTTTATAAATTTTCCAGCTTGCTCACATCTTCTGTGAAAAGCTTTTTGTAGATCCACACTCACCAAATGCTGTGAATTCCCAAACTAGTATGGCTTTAACATGCAAAAAAGGTAAGTCTGCAGGTGGGGTGTGGTGTTCTCAGAGATGATATTACTCTTTATGCGATTTCACACTGACTCTCCTTCCCAGATATTTCCTCATATAGCGAAAAACATAAAAGAAAAAGATGCCAACAATATATTGCTATATACCGATAAATAAATATATTTTATAAAAAATGCAAATGTACAAAACGCGTTTATGCAACTTCCGGTTGTGACCCTAAATGTGTGACGTCACTTCTGGTGTGGCGTTCCGTGGCCATCTTTAGTATGGGCAAAGAGGTCTGATTTTTACAATTTTGCCAGTTCTTCATTGCCAAAGCTGAGCAATTGTGTCTGCCTAGCTGGAATTGTCATAGGAGCTATTGGAACAAGTTTGAGTCCTGATTTATATACAAAAAGGCTTTTTATTCAGTTTGAAAATGTGAGTGTATTTGGAGCATTAAATAGTTTTTAACAGTATTACGCTATTTTGGTATTTTGCATTTTTCTCATCCATCCATCCATGAGAATGCACTCGGGGTAAATTAAGGAGGAATCATGAGCGAAGGCTTGAGAGTAATTGGCTTGTCATAAAGTACCCCTATCCATCCATCCAGGAGTGAGAGTTTGGAGGAAGATAAGGGTGGATTACTATCTGTGATGTAGTAGAGCAAATTACCCTATGGAAATTGGGGCTTAATTACTTTATGTGAGTGTAAGAAAGGTTTTTTTTTTTTTACATTTTTTATAAAATATATTTTTTATCGGTATATAGCAATATATCATTGGCATCTTTTTTTTTTTATGTTTTTCGCTATATGAGGAAATATCTGGGAAGGAGAGTCAGTGCAAAATCTCATAAAGAGTAATATCTCTGAGGACACCACACCCTACCTGCAGGCATGCCTTTTTTGCATATTAAAGACATACCAGTTTGGGAGTTCACAGCATTTGGTGAGTGTGGATCTGCAAAAAGCTTTCCACAGAAGATGTGAGCAAGCTGGAAAATGTATAAAGACTGAGTAAATAATAATTTTTTCACATTTTTTTGGGGACATTGGACTTTAATTTTGGACTTTTTCTTTGGACTTTCACATATAATTTTTCACAGTTTTGATTATTTGTATTATTTGTGCTGTATTATTTTTATTATTATTTTTTGATGTTTAGTCATTCCTTGAACAGCAGCAGAATTTTTCACTTAAATTTTCACTTATTTCCTTGGCGCAAGTTTGATACATATTTGTGTAAGACAGAAAATACACCAGATAAAAGACCAGGGCATCATTGTGAATAGTAAGAATCCCTAAGCCTCCCCCCATTATAGTATTGAGGAAAAAAAAAGCTTTAGAGGAGTTCAATGCAAAATTTTGGCTTACCATGCTAGACCTACAGTGTGGATACTACCAAGTTCCCATGGCACTTGAAAATCAGGACAATACAGCCTTTTATATGTCCTTTTAGTCTTCTATCCATTTACTTGTATGCCACATGTGCTCTTTCACCATTCTAAAAGGCAATGAAAACATTTTGGCAATGTCTTGTGTACCTCAATGATATTACTGTGTTTGGGGCTACACTAGAAGAGCATAAAGAACACCCCAACTAGTATTAGATTGGCTAAAAGAAGAGGGACTGAAATTGTCAGCAGACAAGTTCAAGTTTTGCAGGTCGTTAGTCACCTATGTGGGTCACATCATCTCTGCTGAAGGAGTGGCCACTTATCCAGCAAAAGTTGAAGCAGTGACTGCTATTCTAGTTGCTATTCTAGTTGGTCTAAAACCACTTTTGACCTAAAGGACGCTTTTTGGACACCATGGACTTTTCTCAGTTTCCAGGCAGAAAGAACGGTAAAAATGCAGGTAGGGCACAGGACAAAGCGCTAGGGACAAAATGTATGTGAAACGGTTTGATACAGTAATGTTATACTATGAGATTTTAGTGTATTGAGTGAATGTCACTTTTACAATTTATTAATTTCCTGCTGGTTCAGTCCCCCGTACGTCCCGACGCTCGCAGGGAACAGAACCCGGAAGACAGATGCCGGCATAGGCCAGAGGAGATGGCCGGGGACGCTGCAGGGGGGACATCGCGGGCGCATAGGACAAGGTAAGTGATCGAGGGAATCCCTTAGCAACGCTGCAGGGTAATCCCGAGTGTAGCTTGGGGTTACCGCTTCTGGTACTGAAGCTTAACCCCGCGCTACACTCGGGAATACCACCAGGGGTGTTAAAGAATGAGTTCATATCCAAAAACACTGGATGTTGGGGCAGGTCCACCACTTATGGAGAGTGGAGCTCATTTCAGAGTGACACTCAGGCACTAAGTGCCATCTTGCAAACACTTTGTACCCTGCTTCGATCAGGGCGACATTCGTAATGCCCTTGTGCATGCGTGTAGACCAAGTCCTCCAGTCCTCCACATCAGGGGTGATACCCAAGTCCCTCTCCCAAGCAATGTGATAGGGAAGTTTCGACGGGGGAGAAACAAAAGATTTATACAGTGTGGAGGGTCTCTCGTACACATCGGTTTTTGAATTGTGTTCAGACTGTACGATTGGAACTTTTCTTCTGAAGAGAACATAGGAAATTATGTATTTGTTGTAAGTGAAAGCTCTCAGAGGGGGGCATCTCTAAATACTGTGCATAGTATGAGGAGGGACATACTCCCCTTTAGTCAGAAAAATGTCCTATATGATAGAGATCCTTGTTCGTCCACCAACTGAAGTGAGCGGATGACATGCCTGGTGGAGGGGGAAATGATGGGCCACCATCTGCAGGTTGATTCCCATAGACCTATAAGTGGGAAAGTGTTGGGCACAAAATGTCCCTTTGATATTTCGAAGGGAGCGAAAGCACTAAGTCTGTTAACAATAGGGAGCAAGCTTGAGCTTCTATAGATACCCAGTCTGGTCTATAGTGTTTGTGATGGAATTGTCAAGGTCCTACCTTTCCCCAGAGGTTATGCTGCTCCATGTGCTGGCATCCATCTTGGGTTTCTGCAAAGCATGGTGGGAGCCTTTTATGCTTTCAGGCCTCTGCGGTCCATCCCCCAGAGGGGCGTGGTTGATCACATTTAAGCCTGTTGTCTGCACTTGCTCTTTGCATTCGTGTCCTGTATGTTGCCTTGCAGCAAGCTCTTGTTCTATTCTCATTGCTCTCCTGGTAACCGACTCGGCTTGGACAAGACTATTCTCTGCTTTAACCCTTTACCTGACCTCCCGTTGCTGAACCCTGCCCATGACCTGAGTATTCTTTGCCTACCGTCTTGTACTGTCTGCTCCGTTATAGACCCGGCCTGTCTGACCACGCTACACGTTTTCCCATTTAGCTCCCACCAGCTGTACACCATTGGCGGCAGTTGTTACCTCAGCTGGGGTTACTCGGGGGCCGCGACATGGTCTCAGGCTGCATCAAGTCCATCCCCACCATCAGGGGCCCTGGTGAAGGGCGCCCTGAGGGACTCTGGTCTGTGGGTAGTTGCTGTCGTCAGTCGCTGCGTGTCCTTACCATAGGCCTGCCTACCCATTCCATCGCTCCTGCCCTGACATTACATGAATGCCATAAATCCTGACGGTGCAGGTACGCCTTCGCTTCCCATGTTAGTCGCCAGATTTGATCAACAGAATCTCCTGTTGGCTCAGTTTGCTCAGGCGTTGCATACTCTGCTTGCACGCACCGCGCACCTTGCTCCTGGTGCTATTAGGCTGGTTTTCACTCCGGTGGTTGCTCCCGCTACTGCTCCGGTTGTTGCGCCTACCGCCGCAGCTGCTGCTGCACCCGCGGTGCCCAGAGGTATGACCGGTTCAGCCCCGCTTCCACAGCGCTTTGGGGGTGAGCCGAGTCAGTGTCGTGGGTTCCTCAACCAGGTGGGCATTTATTTTGAGTTAATACCCCACGCTTTTCCTACTGAGAGGTCAAAGGTGGGCTTCCTAATCTCGCTGCTCTCAGATAAGGCCTTGGCCTGGGCAAATCCCTTATGGGAGAACAATAACCCGGTGATTCATAAGTTTTCCGGTTTTGTCGACGCCTTCCATAGGGTATTCAACGTGCCGGCTCGCTCCGCCTCGGCTGCCAAGCTGCTCATGTCCATGCATCAGGGTTCACGGACCGTTGCCAAGTACGCCATAGAGTTTCGTACCCTGGCGGCAGAGGTGGGCTGGAACAATGGGGCTCTGGTGGCTGCTTTTTCTCATGGCCTTTCAGATGCGTTGAAGGACGAGATTGCAGCTAAGGAACTGCCTGTGGAGCTGGAGGCACTCATTTCCTTCCTAATCCTGATTGACACCAGGCTCATGGAGAGGCCTCACTCAAGGAGCGCCTTCGGAGGCATCCCAACCGACTGGCGCCTGCGTTTTCTGTCCCACCCGTTCCTCCCTCTCCTCCCATTCCTCCTGGGGATGGCTTGTCTGGTGGTGAGCCCATGCAGCTGGGGTTTGCTCGCCTTTCCAAGGGGGAGCGGGCCACTTGGCGTCGGGAGGGTCGCTGCCTGTACTGTGGCCTCGGTGGGCACTTTCGGCAGTCCTGTCGGGTCCGTCCGGGAAACGTTCACACTTGAGATCCTGTCGAGGACAGATCTTGGGTGGAGTTTCCTCATCCCCGGCGTCCCGCAAAGATAAACCACTGATCACTGTTGTCCTCTCTTAGGCGGAGGGCTTGGTGACGGCCTAGGCGTTGGTAGACTCTGGTGCCGGCGGGCTGTTTATGGACAGCTCGTTTGCTGCCCAGTACTCCATTCCCCTGCAGGCTCGAGGTACCCCATTGGTCCTCGAGGCGATAGATGGCAGGCCCCTGCAATCGCTGCAGGTTACCCACGAGACCCTGCCGGTTGAAGTAGCTATTGGGGCTGTTCACAGGGAGTTGGCCTGTTTCCAGGTAATTACTTCCCGCACTATTCCATGGTTTTAGGGTATCCCTGGCTCCAGAAGCACAATCCGACCTTTAATTGGCGAACGGCCGAGATTCTCTTGTGGTCTCCACAGTGTGGGGCCGGGTGCATCCGTGGGCCGGTTAAGGTGTTGTGTGCCTCCTCGGACTCTGTGTTACCTGTGTTACCAGAGGTCTAGCGCCACGGGTGTTTGCTGATTCACCATTGGGGTATATGGTGCTGCTGGTGCCTGCCTTGTTTTCAGAGTGCCTTATCCTTTTAGGAGGGACCCTTTCCTCCTCCGATTTGGTCACTGATCCACTGATTTTGACGGGTTCGTATGCTGAATTGGAATCGGACTGTGAGATCTCCCTGCTGCTCTCATCCATCATACTGAAGATTTGAAATGCCTCCTCACTAGTGTAAATATTTTTGGACATGGCTGGCTTTGGTGATACTGGGACAGGTAGACTGTTGATGGTGGTTGAGTGATGGGTACTCTGCTGATGTGAGGCTGTGTGACGGGTGCACTGCTGATGGGCCCTGGTAAACAAATTCCTAAAGGTCTGTGCCTTTTTAGGAAGATTTTTTTTTTCCCCATGGGATTTACAAAGAATGCTGGACATGTAGTTGCATCCTCCACTTTTTCTAGATAAGACTCTTTCAGTATGTCTAGAAAAACTGATAGCAGTGTTCTTAAGGCTTCCATGTCTATGAGAAGGATCTCAAATATTTATTTATAGGTAAAGTTGATCCAAGGAATATCCGATTGCCTTTTGGGGGATCAGGAAGGATTGTGTTTCCCTGCAGAAGCAAACTGGATCATGCTTTGCTGTTTTTGCCTTCCTCTGGATCAATTGTGGGTATAGGATTGACTTTTTTTTTGGTTGAACTGGATGGACTTGTGTCTTTTTTCAGCCAGACTATGTAACTATAAAAGCGTCAGGCTGTAAACGGCACTATATTGCCAAAAGTATTGGGACGCCTGCCTTTACACGCACATGAACTTTAATGGCATCCCAGTCTTAGTCCATAGGGTTCAATATTGAGTTGGCCCACCCTTTGCAGCTATAACAGCTTCAATTCTTCTGGGAAGTCTGTTCACAAAGTTTAGAAACATGCTTGACCATTCTTCATTTGTGAGGTCAGGCACTGATGTCGGACGAGAATGCCTAGCTTGCAGTCTCCGCACTAATTCATCCCAAAAGTATTCTATCAGGTTGAGGTCAGAATTCTGTGCAGACCAGTCAAGTTCCTCCACCCCAAGCTCGCTTATCCATGTCTTTATGGACCTTGCTTTGTGCACTGGTGCGCAATCATGTTGGAAAAGGAAGGAGCCATTCCCAAACTTTTCCACAAAGTGGGGAGCGTGAAATTGTCCAAAATGTTTTGGTATGCTGACATCTTAAGAGTTCCTTTTCACTGGAACAAAGTGGCCAAGACCAACCCCTGAAAGACAACCCCACACCATAATAACCCCGCCAGCAAACTTTACACTTGGCACAACACAGTCAGGCAAGTACTGTTCTTCTGGCAACTGGCAAACCCAGACACGTCCATCAAATTGCCAGACAGAGAAGTGCAATTCGTCACTCCAGAGAACACGTCTCCACTGCTCCACTCCAGTGGTGGCATGCTTTACACAACTGCATTCGATGTTTTGCATTGCACTTGGTGTAGGGCTTGGATGCAGCTACTCAGCCATGGAGTCCCATTCCATGTAGCTCTCTTGTGTTAATTTGAAGGCCACCTAAAGAATGGAGGTCTTTAGCTATTGACTCTGCAGACTTACAATGTCCTTTATGGCAATTGCATTGACATCAGTCAAGGTACTGTACTCTGGTGGGCTTATAGGTTGAAGATTAATCCACCAATTGATCACTGAGCCCACTTGACCAGATGTATTATCTACTCATGGGCAGAATTCAGAGGTCCAGAATTATTCTGCAGAACAGCAACCAGGTCCATATACGGCACATTTCTAGCCTATTACAAACCATTTCTAGCATGTTACAAAGTTGATCACACAGCATTGACATCATTGTCAATAGGAGTTTTGCTTCAGACCTAAACAAATTTAATGATATATTGATTAGAATAGCATTACCCTTGTTTTTTGCGGGCTACATCCCATGCGTGTAGGATGTCATGTTTGTGTCAGGTATACATACCGAACAGTAATTTTCCTTTCCTGCAGTATACAAATCCCTCCCAAGGGCTTTGCAATGAGTAATGAGTATAGTAATGAGAATGCCCTTTGTGGGAGGTGATATATTTTATATAGTATAATGGTCCTGCGATTGGGTGGGGGACGGAGCAACACCCATGTGTGTATGAACACATATACAGGTATAGCTTCTTAAAGCAGATGATGACACTTGCAACTTTTTATTCTTTATAATATTTTGTGTAAATGTTTATAAAATTGATATTTCTGAATATAATAAAAATATTTTATATTTATATAAAATAGTGATTCTTTATACATATTCAAGTGATTCTTTGATGTCATGCTTGCATCTTTAATTATTCACACACTTATACGCAGATAATCACACACACAAAATTATTTTATTGCACACAAATGCAGTGCAATCTCCATTTTTTGAAAGCTATAAAGGATGTGTGAAGTAAATGAATACCAAATATGTCAAACCCACCCACCGAATGGTAATAATCTAGAACACCCCAAATTGTACATGTTTGCTGCTCATGTAAATGTTCATTGTAAATATTTGCTGCTCATCAATTTAGCATTTAACATAAATAATGGCTGTACAATTATTCCTTCCACTCTGGAGTACGCCAAGATACCATTTGTGTTATGCAATCAGTTTTTAGGTATTTAAAAGCAGCTTAGGTGTGCTCATGATTACATATTCTGTAATCGCATGCACATATTTGTGATTACAATTTTTTTTTCTACCTACAGTGACTTTATACAGTTGTGCTCAAAAGTTTGCAAACCCTGGTAGAAATCATGAAATTTGGTTTTGATATTTAAAACATGACTAATCATGCCAAAAAGCTCTTTTATTGAAGGATAGTGATCTTATAAAGCCATTTATTATCACATTGTTGAGGTGGCTCCTTTTCATATCATAATGATTACAGAAATCACCCAAATGGCCCTGATCAAAAGTTTACATAGTGACACACACAGGTTAAACTGGCAATTAAAGGTTAATTTCCCACATCTATGGCTTTTTAACCACTTGACCTCCGGAAGATTTATCCCTCTTCATGACCAGGCCATTTTTTGCTATTTGGCATTGCTCTACATTAACTGGTAATTGAGCAGTCATGCAACACTGTACCCAAACAATTTTTTTTTGTCACACAAATAGCTTTCTTTTGATGATATTTCATCACCACTGGGTTTTTTTGGGGGATATAAACAAAAAAAATAAACAAAATTTAGGAAAAAAACAATATTTTCTACTTTGTTATAAAAAAAAAGTCCAATAAACTCAAACTTCATCATAAATTTAGCTCCAAATGTATTCTGCTACATGTCTTTGGTAACAAAAAAATCCCAATAAGTGTATATTAATTGGTTTGTGTGCAAATTATAGCATCTACAAACTATGATATAGATACTGGAATGTATGCAGCTTTCTGACTGCCTATCACAATTCTTGAGGTGCTAAGATGCTAGGGTAGTACAAACACCACCCAAATTAACCCTTTTCAGAAAGTAGACACCCTAAGCTATTTGCTGAGGGGCATGTTGAGTCCATTCAAGATTTATTTTCTTTGGAAAATGACAAAAAATATGTTTTAACGCAAAGTTCTCCACCTAGGACACCACATAGCGTGATACTGCATAAAGGGGTGATTTTTATTTCCACAGAAAACAGGTAATAAAAAAGTAAAAACACACTGACAATTAATGTTCAGGATGGTCACCAGCGGTGGCGTGATGTCTAGGATGCTGTAGCCTACTGACGCGTTTCGTGCTAGGCACTTAGTCATAGGGTGCGGGCTTACCCTATTACCTGTTTTCTGTGGAAATAAAATCACCCCTTTATGCAGTCTCACGCTATGTGGTGTCCTTCATTGGGCTCTCGTTGTGAGCACCCTCATTTGCAGAGCCCACTATAGTGATGACCCAATGCAGTGATACATACTAAGGGACCCCAGAGAACCTTACACAGATGTGACCAGACGCTGTGACACCTGCTTAAGGACCCTAAGGGTGTATTGGAACCTGGCCAAACCCGGGAGCAGATGACCTGAGTATACCTGATGAGACGATAATATCTCAAATATGTGTTTATAGCGCATTATTCAGTCACTTCATCTGGCACCCTTGGATCAGTTACCCATGCATGTTGATTGTGATCTTGAAGGGATCCTCATGTCCTTTTTTGGGACAGTTTATCACCATATACCTGTATTATCACCTAGTGGTGATATACCTCACACAGCATAATTATTTATTTATTCTTTTAATTATTATCTCAGATGGTTATGATAAAAATATTAGTGATCACTTTGCACTTTATTATGTATACTGTCTTGTCTTCTTCTAATATTCACATTTGAAGGTTGTTTTTGATTACCTTTGGTGTTCCAGTGGCTATTTCTTGAAGTAGCGCTCGCTGATACTCTGTTTTAGTCAAAGGAAGGTGTTTGGCAATTAAGATGGCAACTCCTTTAGAGTTGGCAAAGGGATTGGGGGCATGAAAGACTGTCGGAAAGCATACATCATAAAGTTTGGGGACTGAGTCCTGTCGGAAATGCGTCTCCTGGAGGAAAACCACATCTACCTTATGTTTATGCATGTAAGAGAGCAAGAGGGACCTCTTTTCAGGAGTATTTAAACCCTTTGCATTAAGAGAGATGACTTTTAAGGTCGAGTGACCTGACTTAGATCCAGGGGTGGTCATGATGACAAGGGGAGGAGGGGAGAAACCAGGAGAGGGACAGAAAGAGAGAGGAAAAAAAGAGGGGGGGGGGGATTGGTGAAGGGAGAAAACAAGAAGGGGGGGGAAGCGGAATGAAGAGTGAAGGGGGGGAAAGGGAAGAGGTAGGGCAAGAGAAGGGAAAACAAGGAGAAGAAGGGGGGCAAAGAGAGGGTGGGGGGAGATATGAGATAAGGGGAAAGAAAAGACAAAAAAAAAGGGAGGGAAGGGAGGAGGAGTAAGAAAAGAGGGCGTGAGAAAGGAAGTGTCTGGAATGGGACAGTGGAAGCTCAGTGAGCCCAGTGTGAGGCCGAAAAACTGACAATAGGGGATCCGCCGGTCGGGAGATCCAAGTGCTGTGAGTGTAGTGGATCGGCTATAGCGGTGGCCGGGTGGCTACGTGCGCCCACCTCACAGCGAAGGTGATATCAAAGCGACTCATGCCACCGAGGATGAAGTCTTCTTGCTGGGTGGACTTGCTAGACGCATGTGTAAGGAGTCAGGGTGGTCTGTGTATAAAACATCTGGTATCGGATAACTATTAGTTGAGTGTGTAGGAGAGGAGAAAAGGCAGCATGTTTTCCCAGGACAACAAGGATAATGGGTGGGGAAGAGGGAGAAGCCTCAGGAGCGCATGTGAGGCCCTAAATGTGATGAATCTTAGCATGAAAGCCTACAGTGGTTGGGCTGCTCACAAGGAAACCCCGAGGAGCCTTGTTCAGGAGACACCGATGATCCTTGCTCATCCTGGGAGGGGGGGCAGGCACGGGGACCAAATGAGGATAAGGCCTAAAGAATCAACAGTAATATAACTGCAATGCAAGCAGTTAACATTAGGTATGCAACAGGAAGAATCAAACAACAAAGCATAAAATACATATCACATAAACCTGGAGACCTTGAGAGGTCCAGAGGTGAGCAGCACAATCAGTTCAGATGGGCTAATTTGTCTCCAGTTGTATATTAAAGGAGGGGGAATGGAAGGAAACTTCGATCCTGTCCGGAACCCCAATACTTGGGGGTCCAGGCCAGAAGAACGTGATCAGATAAGATTTGAATCAGGTGGTTCTAAGTATGGAAATTCAAGGACCTAAAGAACCAGTGTAGGCGCTGCTTGCTCATGGATACCACAGACATAGCAACTTTTCAACCTAAAGCTATAGCCCCCTCCTCCCTCAAATGTCCCTCCCACCAACCCCTACCAGAGTCCCTTCTGCAAAGGATAAGTGTTGCTTGGAGGGTCTTGCTGGGGACATTGGGGTCATCCATCAGAGTTCCACGTGGGGCGAGCCAGCCTCGGTGTTGAGGGTGAAGGTCTAGGTGCTGTGGTGGGCAGGCGATGAAGCCCATGGATCCAGAGTGGTAATCCATAGCTTGACGTGTGAGAGGAATAGAAATGCTGAGGACATCTCAGAGCCTCTCAAAACCAAAGGATGACAGTTGTTTAAGTAGGGGGTTGAGGAAGCTGAGCAGAGGGTGTCCAGGTGTCGCAAGGTTGTGGCTCAGTTGAAGGATCCAAGATATAGCTGTGAGGTGTTGCAAGGTGGGGGAAAAGGTCACAGCAGGAAATGAAGCAGGCACTATGCGGGTGCGATGGGGATAAGATCCGCTGAGCCACCGGGTAGGCCGCGCAGATCATGCAGAGGATTTCCAAGAGACTTGAATCAGTGTGACCTGAGAGAAGAGGGAGTGGAGGGGATGTGGAGGTTCCAGGGTGTAAGGTACATAAATGTAGGTTGGTACCTGAACCCGGGCACACCAAGCAAATTAGCTCAACAAAGAAAAAAAAGAGAAAAAGAAAAGGAAGGGTGGGAAAACCAATGGGGGGGGGGCCAACACCTCTCGGCAGGGCCACCGGTGTGCTGGCGATGCGGTCGGGCTGTTCACCGTTGCAGGTTCTCTGTTAGAAGGTCTTGGAGACGTCTCAGGAAAGGAGTGGCGACGACGGACAGATTGACCTTGCCAGTCCATGTCGTTGGATTCTATTCTGCCTTCCAAGATGCTTGGCAGACGCATTGTTCTATACCAGTCTGGAAGATCAATTATTGGGATCTCTAAGGTGGAACAAAAATGCGGCAGATCTTCCGGGACCCTCAGATAGGCTGTGTGACCTTGTGCTTGGGCCGAGAGGCAGAAAGGGAAACACCATCTGTAAGGAATGTTGGAGAGCGTAGTGAATCTAGGAGGGGGCGGAGTTCTCGCCTTTGTTGCAGAGTGAGATTAGAGAGGTCTTGGAATATATGAATCTCTGTGCCACGATATAGGAGGCGTCTCCTATCTCTAGCGCTTCTCAGGATGTCTTCTTTAAGCGGGAAATGTACTAATGTCCCGTGGTGGGTCGGTGTCCCTGCCCCTGGGCCAAAGCGCTTTATATGCTCATTCTAAATCAATGGGGGATGCTGGCGGTGCCCCAGAAGATCAGTAAATATCGCCACAACCATTTTTGGGATATCACTTGTTCACGGGACTCCGGCAAACCACAAATTCTAATATTGTGTCTGCGTCCGCGATTATCCAGATCTTCTATGTGTCTGTAGAATTCACGGATATGGTGGAATGGGAGGCCGTCATCTGCTGTATTTCCGCTATGGCGTCTGCATGCTGTCTGTTAGCAAATTCCACCCCATTTATTCTGGTACCTAAAGTTTGAAGGTCCTCACGGAGGTCAGATAGTGCTGTAGTTAGGGTGATCTTTATGTCTGTAGCCACTGCATGGAGGTCTCTTAGGGAGAGTGTGTGATTCTCTGCAGAGAGATCATGCTGGGGCACTGTGTCAGCAGGAGTGTCTGCCCCAGGAGAGCTGGCTGCCATGGCTGATACAGCAGAAGGAGGGGGAGGGAGAGGGAGAAGGAGAGGGGGATGGCTTCAGCCTCTCCCTCTGCTGGGAGCGGAACAGCTCCTGGATATGGCGGGTCTGCTTCATGTTTGGAGCCCTCGGGGAACGGGAGCAGGATCCCTGTGTGTTCCGGTCCCCTTTCCTCATCTTAATCTGGGCACTGCTCACCCGATCCTCCTGGCTGTGGGTGCTGAGACCTCCGACCGGCGGGAGCTCCAGGATTACACGTCCATTGCGGCACTCAGCAAGCCACGCCCCCCTTGAGGTTCTTTTATTTTTTTTATAACAGAAGTGAGAAAAAAATTGTTTTTCAAAATTGTCTTTGTTTGTTTATAGCTCAAAAAATAAAGTGCGCACAGGTGATCAAATACCACCGAAAGAAAGCTCTATATGTGTGAAAAAAAGGACGTAAACTTCATTTATGTACAGTATTGCATGACCACGCAATTGCTAGTTAAACTAGTGCAGTGCTGTATAGAAAAAAAATTGTGTAATTGCAGTATCTATACCATAGTTTGTAGATGCTATAACTTTCACACAAAGCAATCAATATACACTTATTGGGATTTTTTGTTTACAAAAAACATGTAGCAGAATACATTTTGGCCTAAATTTATAACTAACTTTGGTCTTTGTTTGATTATAGCACAAAAAATAAAAAGCACACAGGTGATCATATACCACTGAAAGAAAGCTCTATTTGTGTGAAAAAAGGATGTAAATTTTGTTTGGGTACAGCATTGTATGACCGAGCAATTTTCAGTTGAAACAGTGCAATGCCAAATAGCAAAAAGAGGCCTGGTCATTAAGGGGGGGTAAATCCTCAGGATGGCAAGTGGTTAATCTGTATTGATTTTCTTTATATTGAGCAGTATAGTGGCTTAGCGGTTAGCACTACAGTTCTGGGGTCCCCAATTCGAACCCTGGTCCGGATACTATATGCTTGGATTTTGCAAATTCTCCCTATGCTTGCATGGGTTACCTCGTACTGTCCAAAGATGTGTTAGTAGGTAAACTGCTGCTGTCTTGGCTCTAGTAAGATAAATTGGCTCTTGGCAAGAGGCTACATTGCAGGCTCCTTTTGTTAGTATCTCCCTACATAGCCACTTATTTAAAAGCATAGACTACAAGACACATATTTTTTTATCATTACATTATTTCTGTGCAAAGCTATGTAGAAGGTAGGAACACCTTCTTATCCATAAGGAGACAAGGAACCCTAACCCTAAAGAAGATGAGGTATCAGCCTTGCTAATACATGTTATGAGAAAGTGGAAATAGTACAAAACAGCAGCTACAGTAACATGGACATGGGGATAGAATAAGGACATTTTCACAGTATGTATAATTATTTTACAAAACCAAATACAGAGGTTTGCTTTGATGAAATAATCTTTGTAAATACTAAAATGTGTTTACAAATCAGTAAATGTGACTTTCACCATTCAGTGGCGATGAAATAATCACAGTAAATTAAAACACATGTACCTGGAAGATTTACCTTGTCTGATTCATTGCCTTATAAATATGCCTGTAAAGATCAGTACTGTGGCTTTAAATCTCCTTTAATTTTAAACAAGCTTAAATTTCATTTTTTTTTTTTTGCACAGTTTGCTGTGTTAGTCTGTTTCTAACATATATTGTGTTTTAGAGGTAAAAGAAGAGGATCTGCAGGTTGAGGATGATGGCGTGTTTGATGATCGCTTATAACTAGCATGGTGAGTAATCGGGCTGATAAAATCAGTCCCATTTTGTTCTTTAGTAACTGTGAAAGCTAGTTAGAAATTCTATTAGAATTGTATGTGGGGAGGTACAGCATGGTGCAGGCAGTAAATAGAGTCCAGTTGCAGTAAAACTTAGAACTTGTACTGAACAGAATGCCGTTACAAACACCCTGGCAGGAGAGTGCCGCTAGAGAAGTAACTCACAGTTCAATGCAGTCATATGTGGCTGAGGAGAGGTGCTGACAGCATCTGTTTCAGAGGGTGAAGTGCAGTCTGGTCCATCCACTTCCAAGAGGAGAGGTGAGTCCCATTCTGTCCCTCCTCATCAGGAACCTTTCTCTACCGCTAGTTACTTTCCCTAACAAGTAGGGTCTCACTCCCTACACTAGCCACTCTCAAAATGCGCACAAAAACCCAGGGGCAGGGGCCTAAATAGACCTTACTGAGCCAAGATGGCTGCTGAGGGTCACATGGCCGCTTAGCTAATCAGAACATTGCTCCAATTGACCCAGAAAACTATAGAGAAAGCAGATTTCCCTAGGACTTCTTCTCCAGGCTGTTGTACCACTCAGTTTGATTGCCACCTACAGTGAAGAAAACAAACTGCACTTGCCTACACTCCCCCCCTGCCCATCTTTAACAGATGCTGTTCTCGGTATTGCAACACAATAATATGCCAACAGTGAGTAATAAAAACAAGTTAAGGCAGAACCAGTAAACATAGTTAAACAACATAATCAGGGAATCTTGCAGGAAATTTCCCACGATTAGGCCGCAAGGGGTGGTGTATGGCTGGGCCTTCATCAGTCACTTGGCAAAGGTTCATCTTCAGGTATTGATTGGGGGGCCACAGGTGGCATGGGGTCATCAATATTTTTACACTGCTCTTCACATGGGCCCCAAGTAGGATTTTCTTCTGGGCCAGCACCATCCAGCTCTGCTGGCATTTCAACTTTTGATCCCTCAGGCTCAGGACCACTGGGGACTGGAGGCTTCAGTTCAAGGGAAAACAGGAACCAGCCCAGAGGTGCCTCCTGTATCAGTGGGAGGTTGGTAGGGTCGAACACTTGCTACCCAGTGCACAAGGCCTCAACATATTTCAATACAATCGCTTCTTGACAAGGTCGAGTCCCTCAGAGATCAGGTCAGACAGGGGTAGGAGGGAATGGTTGCCCACCACCCAGTATGGGGTACACTCTTACTTAGACTTCAGCTTACTACCTCTGGTGTGTTTTGTGTTCTTCACTAACACCTGGTCTAGATGTTTCACATGGTCCTCAAATGTCTTGGATAAGATAATGATACAATCAAGATAGACTAGTACAGTCTCACTGATCTTCTTCGGGGTCCCTGCGCAGTAGGTCGTCCCCCCCCCCCTCTGGGGTTGGGGAGAGTGCTTTTTGAAAGTGGCTCTGCCTTGCTTTAAAGCATCTTGAGCCAGTTCCCTTTTGCAGGGCTGACAGTGGTGAGGGTGCCAAGGCCTCTTCCTTGAGGTACACTAATTCATACTTTTTGGCAACTGCAACAGTTACATCTGCTTCTTCTTGCTCTTCGGCAACTAAATCCAGCACCACCTCACAGAAGATTGTTGTAGGTTGTGCTTTAACCTTCTCGTGTAATGTTCTCTGGACTGGGCAAGGCTTCAGACTGTTTTGGCGGTTTTTCTCCCACACTTATTTACTTGGTTCTATCGAATATAAATGTAATAAGTGTTTACAACCTTTTGTCTATACATGAATTTAGCCATTCCTCATGTGGCTATTACCAATAATATCAAAGGATAACAACTGTGCAAAAATAAAGATCTAATTTATTCACTCAGCAAAGAAGCTGACTACTAATCAATTATGACAAAATAAATAGTAGCCGGTATAACTTTAAAAGTATTAATATTACACTGCAAATACAGAATGTTACCAATACAAAGAAGGATTACAAGAAATAAATAGTTACAGAAAAGAAGACAGAGCAATGGTGATACATTACAGACATCCTGATGTTCTGAGGTCTGGGCTCCGGGATGCACACAGAACAAAGAGAACGTGTCTTCCTTGTAAAAGCTGTTTTATGCCCTTTCCAAAAGACCATCCCTAGGCCCACCCACCCAAGTAACCTCCAATGGGGTGGGCTTCAGAGCAATGGTCAGTTTAGTTAAAGAAAAACAGGAAATTCCAGTTGCCTTCCATCCCCTTCACCTCCATTGAGTCTTTTGAAGTGTAATCCCCCACAGTCACAGTAACCTTCATGAAGGTGAAAATGACTATAGGCCCAAAATTGCCATTGCATTTCCCCCTAAAGTTCATTGGAGAACGTATGCCCTCCCTCAATGATTTTGTTCCCAACCATGACCACCCAGAAGGCCCAACCCGCCCCCACCAGCACTGCGGCCTCCTTTTCTTTCTTGATCACGATGGAACTCCTTATCTGTCCTGAGTAAACAAAGAAGTCCTGCTGCCTCTGAGACCTCACATTCGGACCATGAATGCCTGTGCTGTGATGTTTCCTCGTCCCTCTGCCTTGGAAGGATGTAACTCCAACATCGATGGCGGGATCCTGGTATCTTTAGTTCCGTAGCTTGGGAACACTGTGCAAAGATTGGATCAGATTGCGAAATGGCACTATTCAACATGGTGAAAGATAGTTGGGGAAGGTCTAGCATTTGCACCGCTGTCTCAAGAGATGACGTGGTGGTTGTTGTTTCTTCAGGTGGTGGTAGGGCAGGCCTCCAGACAATCATACATGGATACGAAAAAAAAAGGAGAATGTTATGAGGGAAATCAAGCGTGAAGCAGCTGTTTGGCCTTTAAGGTTAAGCATAGGGGTCTTAATGTGGGCAAGTAAAGTGGGATCCCCACAGGATGCAGAGTCTGAGCAACAGCCGGTATTTACCAGGGCCACTGAAGGTGGGGATGGCCGATGCTGCATGCTATTGCCAGGTCTCAGTCCCTGGGTTCTCCCCACCCATTCACAGGGCTCGGGTTGATGCTGTAGGAAGATTGAGGGATGTCTGCAGGAAGCAATTATAAGCCTGTGGATCCCCATCGGACTCTTGAAGCTGAGTCTGGCACGAATACCACAGCCTTATAATTCACAGCTCATTTATCCAAAAAAATTATATTCTAATGGAATATTAAACAAGGAAAAAGAGAGGAAAGAGTAATCAAAACAAAAGCATAAACAAAATGATATAAAAATAAAAAGGTACAGATTTAATACTCCTCCAACTACGACTTTTACTTTAGGATGGTGAAGAGCAATGAATCTGTATTCATACAAAAAAATGAGGTGAGAAAAAAAAATAATAAAAAAAATAATAATATATACTGTAGATATATAGTCCCCTTGGAAAACTGTTGGTAACTGCATTAAAACACAAAAACATTGCAAAAATTGCTGCAGTTACTTGAAGATAGACAATTCCTCCGCCATACTAGTAATCAACAGTATATTTGCAGGTGAGGTACACAAAAATGGAGAGCGTAAAAAAGAAATTGACTGAAAAAACTTAGAATTTAGATAAACCTGACTGCACTTTATTACTCCAATTTAGAGTCTTCTCCCTAAAACAACACAAGCAAAAAAAACAATAAAAAGGGGAAAAAAGAAACAAAGAACATCACGCGTTTCCTTTTTCTTTAACTTTGTTGTTTTAGGGTCCTCTCTTGAATGTGCAAAATTCTTTTGTGTTTGTCTGGGTCGGATCAGGTTCTTCAGAGAGCAGTTTCTGAGTTAATGGCCTCTCTGTTTCTCAATAGGAGATACCTCATTTTCCTGATGGTGATGCAGATTATTAATTGCATCAGGAAGAGCAACAGGGTTACACAAATCGGGTGAAGAGGGTGGAGTAAGATGTTTAAGAAAGCTGTGGCTTTAGGACTGTACCCAAAAAAACTCATCAGCATACCTTAGCATCTCTCTAATGTGTGTGTTACTTGGATTAATTGACTTTGATCCAAAGATATCACCTAAATAGACCACTCCACTCCTCCTAAGACATCCTGATTTCCAGCCTTCTTGTTACATCCTGCCATGATCATCATCAGGACTGCTCGAGAACCTCTGGAACTCCGCTCCCTAGTATGTCCAGCCAGCTCCTACCCTGTTCACCACTAGGTGATCTTAGAAAACTAATTTATTTAGGGGAACCTCATCTGCCTCCACCTAAAAACTATACCTCCGCCAGCTCCATCAGACCATCCACACGCAACTATTACCTTTTGTACCACCCCCACACTTTAGGTTAGAAGCCCCTTGAGCTGGGCCCTCCTATTAACGCTCTGCACAAACTGTTGGCGCTATCTAAAACCTGTTGCCTAAAACCAAACTTTTTAACTCTGCTCCAAATTCCAAAGGAAGTTTCTGTAGGTGTATGGGGGTGTCAGGATTGAGACTGAGCCTTTTCTCGGAGGTAATAGGGGTATATCCCTGTGTCTCTGCTATATCTATGCCAAAGACAGGAGATGAAGAGTAGACTCCACCAGGTAGTGTACCTCGCTGTGCACAAAGTCACCCATATATCGAATTTAGGGCATCATTAGACATTTGATACCGGCACCAATTCCCTTGCCCTAAGTATTCTATAACAAGGTTGGGACAATTCCTCAGCATCCATTAGACACGACCTTTCTTGGTGCTAGCATTGCTGTCTCCTGTAAAGCCCCAAGCATAACCCAACATCCTCCTTTCTGCAGCACCCATCAATATCAATCATCTGAGGATGTCCAGACTCATAAACCATCAAAACATGATGGACTTGGGGGTATAACACAGTAAAGTCCGATAGAATAGTACCCAAATTGACTGCAGTATACGCACGTTGTTCAGTCCCTGCAACTGGACACAGGGATGAGACAGTGTAAGTCAGGCTTTGATAGCCATGAAACTGAGCCATCCACCAATCCTTATGACTCACAGCAAACTTGGATACTACCATACCTGTGTCTCTGCAAAGTGGAAATTATCCCACTGAGAAACAGGCAATCATTCCTCCGAGGTCCTGGGACACCTCTGATTGTACCTGGGTCCTGGACAGAGCAAGTTGGATTTCCTGACCCCTTCACCAACATGTAGCAGACCTCCCAATTTGGTTCAGAGTACCTCCAGATCCATAGTGTAATATTAGTTGAGGTACACTAGGAGTCTAGGACAGGAAGGGCACCTATGGGTACGACCTGAGGAGACTACAGCATACCCGCATGTATCACAAGGTGAAGGGCTCTTGGATGAGCCAAGGCACAGTGTTCAAGGATCTGCTGCTATTGGGAATAATTGGTCAATAAACAAATAAGAATCCTTTGCCCTAGGCGCTGGGATCACTGAACAGTAGGGGGTACAATTCAAGTTGACAAGTGTGCATAGAGACACACAGATACTGGGGACAAATATACAAAAACACATGAAAACAGCCGTGCAAACAGAATTCTCTAGAAAGCAGGTAGGAGGTACACGGTGACACTGGACAGGAAACAGGCTTAAAATACAATTGGGTACACAAAGGCAGGCTGCTAGGAACAATAAGGTGACAAACCTATGGTAATTAGGCAAGCTTGAAAAGAGATACAACAACAAAGGACAACAAGGATCAGCCATACCTTACAAGTTAAAGCCACGGCACTACATATACCATCATTCCTACTGATCGTTAGGAATATCTTCACAAAACAATAAATGTAGTACCATTTTTTTAGCCTTATAGTGCAGTCCTAATTAGATTTCCATCTGAAAACTGGCTTTACCCAGTCGCCAATCAGTGGAGCAAAGAAACTCGTTCATACCAGAGCTCCATACATGTCAGATTAGAACATACAAGTGTACAATCCAAACACACACGTTCCTGCATTGCAAATGGCGGTGTGTATAAGTGGGTGCTGCAGCGACCGTCGGCTGGAACTGAACAGAATCGGCAAGGGAGATTGTCGCCAGCACACCGAGGATCACCGATATGGGTCCAAAAGTTTTAATGAATGATCACATAGTTACAACAAGACAATTAGATTAGAACATACAACACACGCAAGGTCTAGACCTGAACAGCAAGAAACAACCTTACTGACAAACTCAAACAAGCACCATCTAGCTAATGGGGGTGAAACTCCTAAACATGTACACATGAAAACAGACATTATAGGAAAAAGATCATTTTGGAACGAGATGATCGCTTTCTGTTCGGAAAGCCCTGAAAGCCAATGACAAAACCTGTGAGGTAAAACACCAATAAAATTTAGTAATAAAACATTACATTTTTCACCTAAAAAAAGATAATAAACCAATGGTTACGGACTTTACAACACCATCAGAGCTTACAGTGAATATTATAAAAAAAATCATTTTCTGAGATGTTTTAAGAGTGCACTTTTTCTATTACAAAAATTGTTGACGTCAACTAATTATTACCACGTGGATTTTGTTTATGGTATACCATTAATATCCCCCAAAAAATTGTTTACCATGGTTAAAATAAAAATGAGCAGCTCAAAACAAACATTTTAGCGTTGCCATTCATTTACAAAATGTTGTACTTCACCAGAGAAATTCTTCAAAACTTGTCTTTCTAGAAAAACAAACACATTATTGTGAATACAGCTCAGCACATTTGCATATGAATAGAGTCATTTCCACTCACAGACCTGGCTATACAGGAGGGGGGGGGGGGGGTCACTTGTTGGTGGGCTGTCAGTAACTGAGACATTACATTTTTGAAGCTCTGACAAACATTCCAGTTACCTTCAGACAACACAACATAAAATTCAATAAACACACTCTTACAATTTGTTATCTTAAAGACAAACTCTAGATACCATTAATACCAGCATGTCTTCTCCAATAACCTGTACTTTTTCTTTTTACTTAAAATAAAATCTATTTTGGAAGTTTGAGATTCCTTTAATGATTCCTCATTGCAGTTGCTTATTCTCAGCCTGTATAGATGCATTCTCTCCCTTCATATGCTGAAATCTAGGCCGTTCATACTTATTACACCTCGGCCATGTTCCAAAGCGTGCTGAATACACTTCAACATCACGCCTCATTGTCCTATATGGATTTTGTTTCACTACCTTATCAGCATAAGAGGATCGACAAAATCGTGCAATGTGGCCAAATAATCCACATGCATAACATTTGATCTTTTCTAAGGTGGTCCGGCATCTATTAACTAAAGGCTTTGTTTTAGACTGAGAATATTCAGTGACTGACACCTGATTAGCAACTTTTTCTGGCTGTGTACAAAATGAAGGGGCAGCTTTACAATCGCTCCTACCATCCAGAGATTTACAGATATTGTCACATGTAGAAGGGGCGGATTATTTCTCACTGAATTCACAAATACTTAAATCAGTCTTTTTATCATCTACTCTAATGGTAAAATGAGCAAGCTGCTTCTGGCAGTTGACAGAGAATTCATTCAATTCACTTTCTGCATTCTTCAATTTTTTCTACTGTAATCTATTTCCTCCTGTAATCTTTTGTTATCTCTTGTTAGCTGTTGGTGGCTAGCATCAGAATTGGTTACAGAAATTTTTAAACTACTCAGGTCGCTTTTGGATATTTCAAGAGCTTCTTTTAGTGATTCGTTTTGCAACTTCAGATGTTTGTATTGCTTAGCCATCCAACAGGCAGCAAAGATCAGTGGAGTCTTTCCCATACGCTTACTACAACTTTTCCCCCTAGGTTTTGATTTCGTATCTTCTTCTAACTCCAGTCTGGCCTTTCCCTGACTAACATCTCTGTTTTCCTCGTTCTTTTCCTGTTCCTCAGTCTTTTGGCCTTACCTTGTGTCTTTTTTGGCTCTCCCTTTTCATCAACTGCTGATAACAGGTCATATATCTGCTTGAGAATTCCACTGGCAAGGACTGGGTAACTGCATAAGGCCCAAGTCCTGACGATTGCTCATTGTCCCCCTGTTCATCATTGCCACAATTCTGGGGTATAGACTTTTGTAACTGTTCCTTCATACATCTACTTTCAAGTGTTGTTTGTTTGGAATGATTTCTCTTTTGATTCCATATTAAAAAACATTCTCTGCCTCCCTACTCATTGACTCTAACAGCCATATGCTCCAAGCATCTCTTTCATTTGGGCCTGTCATCTTTTTACGATGATCATACCAGAGGTCTTCCCAAGTCTTAGGTTTAAAAGTACCTCTTTTAGAAAACTTTATTCCAGTCCAGCACTCCCAATAATGTATATATACTACCACCCAGGGTCCATATTTACCTATCATCTCTTCCCTTGGGGTCAGTTGGCAGGGTTTGCCACACTTAGATGCCCTTCTTGAGTTGATACTGTTACCCATTCTTATGGATACCAGACCCTGGAATAATTTCCCAACCTTAAGCGGTTGCCCCCAGAAGTAGCTAATCTCTGGCCAGTGATTGGGTTGACAGGTACCGCCCCTGTCACCGTTGATGCTTTTCACTACTTGTCAGAACAAACTTTTAATTTTTCCCTATTCTGACTATAGTCCTTAAAACAGCCTGGGGATCACCCGAACTTGCCAATAGTTCAATCCCCCCCGTGGAAGTATTTCTAAAAGATTGCTTAGAGTAGGACTATTACTTCTATTATTTCAAAAAATTAAAGCAAACTTGGATAATCAAAAAATTATGAGTGCTTGGAGTGCATCAGGCAGGTGATTGAGGCACAGCTACTTGCAGTATGGTTTGTAGCAATTACAATATAGCTGTTGTTCACAGGTCTAAATACACGCTTACAATCCACAATTAGTAAATTACATAGAGGATAGATTGATACACAACAAGCTCATTCCATGTGATTTAGGCCCACAGGTGCGTTTCAATCGCAAAGATTGGGAAGCGGCTTGACCAAATCTCATCTGAGGGTCAACTGGAACAGCTTTTAGGCAGAATGGCACGGATCCTACTTTTTATTTCACTGCCTCCAAGAGTCCAGTCAGAGCCCTTTCATTCACACTTACACCCTGCTGCAGTAGGCGCAAACCAGCAGTTAGAATGTTTTCTCATACACTCTCAGTACAATTTTATTTCAATTATACTGTTCATAATCAGTCTCATCAAAATATTAGTAAAGACAAAAGGTAAAAATGACATTCGACAAAGCTTACTAGTCTAGGTATTTCAGACAGAAATGGAAGATGTGAAAACAAAGATAGATGTAAATAATTATCTATTCCACACAAGAAGTACCATTTACCTAAACATTCAGACTTCTTCATACGGGGCACCATCTGTTTTGGCGGTTTTGCTCCCACACTTATTTACGTGGTTCTCTTGAATATAAATGTAATAAGTGATTACAACCTTTTGTCTATACATGAATTTAGGCTATCCTCATGTGGCTATTACCAATAATATCAAAGGATAACAACTGTGCAAAAATAAAGATCTAATTTATTCACACAGCAAAGAAGCTGACTACTAATCAATTATGACAAAATAAATAGTAGACGGTATAACTTTAAAAGTATTAATATTACACTGCAAATACAGAATGTTACCAATACAAAGAAGGATTACAAGAAATAAATAGTTACAGAAAAGAAGACAGAGCAATGGTGATACATTACAGACATCCTGATGTTCTGAGGTCTGGGCTCCGGGATGCACACAGAACAAAGAGAACGTGTCTTCCTTGTAAAAGCTGTTTTATGCCCTTTCCAAAAGACCATCCCTAGGCCCACCCACCCAAGTAACCTCCAATGGGGTGGGCTTCAGAGCAATGGTCAGTTTAGTTAAAGAAAAACAGGAAATTCCAGTTGCCTTCCAACCCCCTTACCTCCATTGAGTCTTTTGAAGTGTAATCCCCCACAGTCACAATAACCTTCATGAAGGTGAAAATTACTATAGGCCCAAAATTGCCATTACAAGACCTACGATAAATTGATCCTTCACTATGTAATCAGAGCTAGTTGCACTATATTGTCAAAAGTATTGACACCCCTCCAAATTGGATTCAGGTGTTCCAATCGCCTCCATGGCCACAGGTGTATAAAATCAAGCACCTAGGCATGCAGACTGCTCCTATAAACATTTGTGAAAGAATGGGTCGCTCTCAGGAGCTCAATGAATTCAGCCGTGGCACCGTGATAAGTTGCCACTTGTGCAATAAGTCCATTTGTGAAATTTCCTTGATACTAAACATTCCACAGTCAAATATTAGCGGTATTATAACAAAGTGAAAGCAACTGGGAACAACAGCCATGCAGTGGTAGAAAACGTAAAATGACAGAGCGGGGTCAGCGCTTGCTGAAGTGCATAGAAGTCACCAACTGTCTGAAAAAGTCAATAGCTAAAGACCTTCAAACTTCATGTGGCCTTCATATTATCACAACAAAAGAGTGTAGAGAGCTTCATGGAATGGGTTTCCATGGCTGAGCAGCTGCATCCAAGACATACATCACCAAGTGCAATGCAAAGCGTCAGATGCAGTGGTGTAAAGCATGCCACCACTGGACTCTCGAGCAGTGGAGATATGTTCTCTGGAGTGACGAATCGCACCTCTTTGTCTGGCACTCTGTGTTGTGCCAAGTGTAAAGTTTGCTGGAGGGGGGATTATGGTGTGGGGTTGTTTTTCAGGGGTTGGGCTTGGCCCCTTAGTTCCAGTGCAGGGAACTCTTAAAGCATCAGCAGACCGATACATTTTGGACAATTTCATGCTCCGACATGACTGCGTACAAAGCAAGCTCCATAAAGACATGGATGAGTGAGTTTGGAGTGGAGGAAGTTGACTGATGTGCACAGATTCCTGACCTCGATCCGATAGAACACCTTTGGGATGAATTAGAGCGGAGTCTGCGAGCTGGGCCTTCTCATCTGATATCAGTGCCTGACCTCACAAATGCGCTTCTGGAAGAATGGTAAAACATTCCCATAGATACACTCCTAAGCCTTGTGGACAGCCTTCCCAGAAGAGTTGAAGCTGTTATAGCTGCAAAGGGTGGTCCAGCTCAATATTGAACCCTACAGACTAAGACTGGGATGCTATTAAAGTTCATGTGCATCTAAATGCAAGCATCCCAATACTTTTGGCAATATAGTGTATGTCAGCACAGCCACGCACATTCCACTTCTCTCGAGTCTCCAGAGGTTCTGCATAGCCACTGTGTAATGGGTGATGTTATCATCCTCCTGTTGTTTCCTGTTGAAAAACCTGTGCCTCAGCTCTGCCAGTGGTATCTTCTCCCCAAAGAGGCCCTCCAGATTTGACACAAACTGTTCCACAGTGGTCCGTTCCTCCTCTTGCAGCAACATCACCACCTCATGGGCATCCTTCTATAAAGCGTTAATAGCCAGCTCCACTACAACCTGGCCGGGACCTGGTACAGGGGGACATGGAACTCTCCAGCCTCCCTTCCCATTCTGCCGAGGGAATGTTAAAGCCGTTAAACTTGGGTATCAGGGCCAAGGCCGACCCCAGCAGAGCCATGCTGGAGCTTAGTCTTTCTTCCGCACCTGCTGCAAGGGACAGATGCCGTCTGCCACCAAGTGTGGTGAGGTACAGTGTGATGTGGGCAGTAGTTGTAGTAAAACTTGGAACTTGTGCAGCACTACCCCCTTAGGAGTTGCTGAAGTTTTGGGTCCTCCTATAGTCCTGTACAGCCAGGCAGCATGCATTTTCCACAGACTTGCATTCTAGAGACAGTAAACAGTCCTTGAGCTTGTTTTTTTTTTTTTTAAATAATATTTATTGGGTTTTCTCAAAAGAAAAAAACAGGATAAGGTGGCAAATAGACATAAGACATGCACATGACATCTTAACAACTTAGGAAGGTTATATCAAATTTTCTTTCGATCACAAAATCTAAATATAAATATGCCCGGTGCTTAATAGACTTTGTGTATCATCAGATTGGAAGATTTCCACACCCGAGCAGGTAGGGAGGTATAAATGTAGAAGTGGTTAGAAGAGAGCAGATGTAGGGGAAAAGATAAGTTGTTAATAATTATAATAGAAATTTTAGAAAGAGAAGGTGAGGTTGTAACATGAATGATCAGATTCTAATGCTGGGAATGTAGGATGTTCATTGATGTCACCTGAATATCTGCCACCAGCCTACCGATAAGGATAAATGTATATATGCGATAAACATAAGTATGTAACCGGGGGCTGAATAAAAATATAGGGAAATCAATGGGTGTATAGAGGGAAAGGTGTTGGAAAGTGGGAAGAAAAGAGAAGGGGATTATGGAAATAGGGAGATCAATCGAACCAAAGGATTTATGAAGGCGGGGGGGGGGGGGGCAGATGAAAAAGCCTTAGTTTAAGTTAGGAATGAAGAAATACAGAAGAAGGAGGGGAGGAGAGGGGAGCCCAAAGGTAAGGACAAATATTACCCGGGGGCCCCAATGATCTGGAAAGGGATGTAAAAAAGGTGGTGTAGAGGGTATGTGAGGTAGAGGTGAGTGCTGAGAGAGAGTATTGGAATGACTGGAAGCAAAAAAAAAAAAGAAAGAAGTGATACAGGGGAAGTCAGATTTTGGTGGTTCCGGAATCCACTAGGGGAAGTGGAATGTTCAGCTCTAGATGTCCGGTGTAGATCTATATTGTGTAAAGATTAAAGGTTCAGTTTGCCCCGTGCTTGTAGTCGTAGTCATAGCGATAGATCAGATCTCAGATAGAGACGAAGAGAGTATTAATGAAAGAAAAGAGGCAGATAGAGATGAAAAGTTGCAGATCAACCTCATATCGACATGTCAGTTTACCAATAAAATACAAAAAACAGGGAACAGTATCTTTCAGGTTACTGTATGACAGGCTCCAATGCTACATATCCTGAGTGGAGTTTTATGTAACGACTTAACACGCTGGAATTCTGAAGAGAAAATGTTTGCTCTTGTGCAGAAAAAGATCCTGAGATGTAGGACTTCCATTTTCATAGATATTGCACTTCTTTGGTTTTGGATGGAGAGGTGATTAGGTTGAGCCTGTCAAGGTGTAGTAGGGCGTTTAGATCCTGTTCTATATCCGTTAATGTTGGGGGGCAGTTGGAGACCCATTTCTTGAGGACGGCCCTTCTCGCTATCAAAATACAAGTAGACATCCAAGGTTTATGGTTTCTGAAGGTTAATGTTTGAGAAGGGGATGAATTTGTAACTGCATCATCCATGTAACCGAAGAGAAGTAGTGGATCAAGAGTCAACTGGGAGGTGGTAATAAAATTAATGAAGTTGATAACTTGCTTCCAGAAGGTAGATATAGCAGGGCAGATCCAAAGTCTGTGGCACAGCGAAGGTTTGTGGCTACCGCATAGAGGGCATGTGGACAGAGCTGGGTCAGTTCTTGAATAAAAGCAGGGCACATAGGCTCGGTGTAGGATTTTCAGCTGTTGTTCACGCCAAAATTTGTTTAGGTTAAAGTCATATGTGGTGTTGAATCCTGATATTAGTTGGTCAGCTGAGAATGTATTATCAAAGTCTTTGATCCAGGATTTCACAGAGTTGGATGAATCCAGTGGTTTTGTGTATGGAAGATTTAGGGGTCTGTATATTTTTGAAATTTTGTAGTTGCAGGAGTTTGCCAGAACATCAATTATGGTCGCATGAAACCTAGTTGATTTGAGTGGTGCGACAGAGTCTACGAAGTTTCTTACTTGTAGAACCTAAAAAAAATGATGAGAGGGTAAGTTGTAGGTTTGTAGGACATGATGAAGAGGCTTTGGGGAACCCGTAGAGGTATCGTAGAGATGTTCTATCATAACTAAATTGTGTGCGAACCACAATTCCTAGGCTGTATGAGAATGTGGAGGAGTAAAAGGGGGATTGTGATGGATAGGTAGAAAGCGAGAGAGCCACGGAGAAACCCCCAACTTGCATCTGACTTCTTGCCAGGTAATAAAGGTATCGCAAATGAGCGAATTGTGTTTTAGATGTGGTGGGATAGAATTAATATTTGAATGTAGAAGGGCCGTGAGATCATACGGAGATGCTATAGCAGACTCAATAAGATAGTTGGAGTATTTGGAGGAGCGGGTTAGCCAGTCCAAACAGATACGAAGCAGGCAAGAGAGATTATACACATGGGCATTTGGGAGGCCAGAACCTCCCTCACTGCGTGGAAGAAATAATTTGGCAAGTGCTATGCGTGGGCGTTTTCCCCTCCAGAGGAATTTGGAAATTTCTCGGTTTAACTTCGTTATGTCGCTGTGTTTCAGGAGTAGGGGTAAACTCTGGATAGAGAAGTTTCGGGAAGCTCACCATCTTGAACAGACGTGATCTGCCCAAGAGTGAGAGCGGTAGGTCCTTCCACATCTCCAATTCCTCTATAATTTGTTAATCGTGGGAGTGAAATTAAGCGTGTATAGAGATGACGCTAGTTTCCCTATCTTTATACCTAGGTATGTGATGTGGTTAGTTGCTATTTTAAATATCGAATTTTGAGACCACAGAGGGGGGCGGGCTTGGAACAATGACAGAGCTTCACTCTTAGAAAAATGTATGCGAAGACCTGAGAAGAGGCGGAAAATTGAAAAGACCTCTTAAATGTATGGCAAGTCAAGGGATGGGTTTGAAGTGAAAATTAAAATGTCATCCGCGAACAAATAGATTCTCAATTCTTGTTGACCTATTGTAATTCCACGAAGGTCAGAGTAGAACAGTAAAAAGTGTGCTAAGGGTTCCAGGGCCAGGTTGAAGAGTAAGGGAGATAATGGGCAACCCTGTCTAGTGCCCTTGTGAAGATGGATGGGGTTGGATATGTGACCTGCCACTAAGACATGGGCTGTTGGTGATGAGTACATGGCTCTAATCAGGTGCATGAAAGGGCCCTCGAATCCAAATTTCTGTAACGTAAAAAGAGCCAGTAGAAATTGACATTGTCGAAGGCCTTTTCAGCATCTAGTGAGATAATTGCAGCATCATGGGGTGCGCCAGTTGCTGCTTGATTCAGAACCAAAATTACCTTACGGATGTTGGATGCAGCCGAGCAGCCCTGTACAAAGCCTGTTTGTGACAGGTGTATGAGAGAGGGTAGTATAGCTGCTAATCGAGAGGCTATGATTTTTGATAAAAGTTTTGCATCCAGGTTCAGGAGAGATATTGGCCTATATGTTCCAGGATCTGTTGGATCTTTATCTTTTTTGGTTATCAATTTGATGTGTGCTTGCAGTCCGGTGGGGAGGTATTCCCCTCCCTCCTGGATTGTCTGGAATACTGTCTGTAGGGTAGGGGAAAGGGTGTCGGCCATGAGTTTGTAAAATTCGGCTGTGTAGCCATCAGGTCCAGGGGCTTTACCGTTCGCAAGAGATTTGATGGCTAGCACAATGTCTGATTGGGATATTGGGGCATTCATGGATTGTAGCGCAGTTAGATCTATGTGCGGCAGAGAGATAAGGTCCGAAAAATAGGTGGCCCGGGTAATGTCTATAGCATCAGAGTCATACAACTTCCAGAAAAAAATTTCTAAAATGGCTATAATTTCACTAGATTCACTCTTCACTGTTCCCTGGGGGTCTTTCAAAGACGTAAAGAGGGTGGGTATAAAAGGTTTTTTACATAATCTTGCTAACAGTTTGCCCGGTTTGTTGCCGAATTTGTGAAAATTTAGGTTGGTGTGCGATTGGTATAGTGTCTCTTGAGCTGCTGCCCAGGTGTCAAATTGTCGTTTAGCATCAGTCCAAGCTTTCCTATTTTTGTGCGGGTTATGATTGGCTAAGTCTGACTCCGTCTGCCTTAGAAGTGTCAGGGCAGGAACGATGGAATGGGCAGGCAGGCCTATGGTACGGTCACGCTGCGACTGACGACAGCCACTACCCACAGACCAGAGTCCCTCAGGGCGCGGAGTCTAAGCCCCAGGCTACCCTTCACCAGGGCCCCTGATGGTGGGGATGGACTTGACGCAGCCTGAGACCAGGTCGCGGCCCCCGAGTGACCCCAGCTGCGATAACGACTGCCGCCAATGGCGTACAGCTGGTGGGAGCAAGATGGGATCACGAGTAGAGTAGTCAGACAAGCCGGGTCAATAACAATGGAGCAGACAGTACTAGACGGTAGGCAAAGAATACTCAGGTCACGGGCCGGGTTCAACAACGGGAGGTCAGATAAAGGGTTAACGCAGAGAGTAGTCTTGTCCAAGCCGAGTCGGTTACCAGGAGAGCAATGGGAACAACACAAGAGCTTGCAACAGGGCAACATACAGGACACAAGTGCAGAGCACACTTGCAGACAGCAGGTTTAAATGTGCTCAACCACACCCTTCTGAGGAGGAGCCGCAGAAGCCTGAAGGCATAAAGGTTCCCACCATGCTTTGCAGAAAACCAAGATGGAGGCCAGCTCATGGAGATGCACAAGCTCTGAAGAAAGGTAGGACCTTGACAGTACCTCCTCCTCAAGGGCCCCTCCCCCTCCGTGGCTCCACAAAAGGTTTCTGAGGAAATCGGGCGTGAAAAGCGCGGAGGAGGGCAGGAGCATGAACATCCGCGGAAGGAACCCAGGAACGTTCCTCGGGACCATAACCACGCCAATGGACCAAAAACTGTACCCGACCGCGGACCAACCGAGAATCCAAGATGCGGCTCACCTCATACTCCTCATGACCGTCGACCCTGATAGGACGAGGACGAGGCAGAGAGGCAGTAAAGCGATTACAGATCAGAGGTTTCAACAGGGATACGTGGAAGACATTGGAGATGTGCATCCCAGGAGGAAGAGCAAGGGCATAGGCAACCGGGTTCACCCTGCGAAGAATGCGGAAAGGACCAACAAAACGGGGGGCCAGCTTTGGTGTGGGCACCCGAAGCTTGAGGTTGCGAGTGGACAACCACACCTGATCTCCGACCTGGTATGAGGGAGCGGGCAACCGTCTACGATCAGCCTGGAGCTTCTGGCGCTGTGCTGAGTCCTTCAAGGACCTCTGAATCTGCCCCCATGAGGAGCGCAGAGCAGCCAGGTGGTTATCCACAGCCGGAATGTCCTGTGGAGAGAACAACTCAGGCAATACAGCGGGTTGGAACCCATAGTTGGCCATGAAGAGGGACATCACAGAGGAGGAGTTGACAGCCGAGTTCCTCGCAAACTCTGCCCATGGCAGGAGATCGGCCCAGTTGTCCTGATGATCCGATATATAGCAACGAAGGAATTGTTCCAGGGCCTGGTTGGAACGCTCCGCAGCCCCATTGGACTGAGGGTGGTAGGCCGAAGAGAAGGAAAGCTCGATACCCAACTGGGAGCAGAAGGCGCGCCAGAACCTGGACACAAACTGGCTCCCACGGTCCGAGACAAACACCTTGGGCAACCCGTGCAAGCAAAAGATCTCCTTGGCGAAAACCGTAGCCAGTTCCTGTGCAGTCGGCAATTTCTTGAATGGAACGCAATGGCACATCTTAGAAAAACGATCGATCACCATAAGAATGACCGTATGACCTTGAGACGCAGGAAGATCCACAATAAAATCCATTCCCAGGTGTGACCAGGGACGCTCCCCATTGGGAATGGGTTGCAGAAGGCCCAATGGAAGGTGCCGAGGAGATTTATTCTGGGCACAGACCGAACAAGCTGCTACATATGAGGCGATGTCAGAACGGAGAGATGGCCACCAGAATAACCGAGAAACGACCCAGGACAATTGGTTCCTACCAGGATGACCGGCAGTCTTGGCATTATGGTAGGTACGTAGCAAGCGGGTACGCAATCCCTCAGGTACAAAACATCTTCCAGCAGGTCTCTCAGGGGGAGCGTTAGTTTGAGCCGCCAAAATCTGCTCCCCAAGGGGAGAAGTCAGGTTGGTACGAATGGCAGCCAGGATCTGGTTTGGAGGAATGACCGAGGTCGGCTCAGTGTCCTCCCTGGACAGCTCAGAGTATTGCCGCGACAAGGCATCAGCCCTGACATTCTTGGAACCAGGCAAGTAAGAGACCACATAGTTAAAACGTGACAAAAACAGAGCCCAACTGGCCTGACGGGGTGTCAACCTCTTAGCCTCCGAGAGATATGTGAGGTTCTTGTGGTCAGTGAGAACTAGGACCGGGACCACAGAACCCTCAAGCAGGTGCCTCCATTCCTTGAGAGCCAGAATAATGGCCAACAACTCCCTGTCTCCAATCTGGTAGTTGCACTCTGCAGAGGAAAGCTTCTTGGAGTAGAACCCACACGGAAGTAGGGGTCCCTCGGGTGACCGACGCTGGGACAAGAGGGCGCCTACTCCTGTCTCAGATGCATCAACCTCGAGAACAAAAGGCAACCCAGGATTGGGATGAGACAGAATTGGGGCCGAAGTGAAGGCGGCTTTCAGAGCCTTGAAAGCTGAGATGGCCTCGGGTGACCACTCGTGAGGGTTACTGCCCTTCTTGGTCAGATCTGAGAGAGGCTTTGCCAATGTGGAAAAGTTCCTGATAAACTTCCGATAATAGTTGGCAAATCCCAAAAAGCGCTGAATGGACCGAAGACCACTGGGACGAGGCCACTGCAGAACCGCTGAAACCTTCTCAGGGTCCATAGAAAAACCCATCGGGGAAATGATGTAGCCTAAAAAGGCAACCTGGGATTGGTGAAATTCACACTTCTCGAGCTTACAGAAAAGCTCGTTTTCACGTAACCGTTGCAGCACCCGCTTAACATCCTGGATATGAGACTCCATGGACGCAGAGTAAACCAGGATGTCGTCCAAGTAAACCACCACGCACTGCTGCAACAAGTCACGTAAGACATCGTTAATAAACTCCTGAAAGACCGCGGGTGCGTTACACAACCCAAAGGGCATAACCAGGTATTCATAGTGGCCGGTTCTGGTGTTGAACGCGGTCTTCCACTCATCGCCCTCCTTGATCCGTACAAGGTTGTAGGCAGCCCTAAGGTCGAGCTTAGTAAAGACCGTTGCTCCCTTGAGGCGGTCAAACAACTCGGTGATCAACGGAATAGGATAAGCATTTTTAATCGTGATCCGATTGAGACCCCTAAAATCAATGCAGGGTCTCAGCTCACCTCCCTTCTTTTTCACAAAAAAAAACCCAGCTCCTGCTGGAGACGTAGACTTGCGAATGTGCCCCCGGGAAAGCGCATCCGCAACGTATTCCTCCATGGCCTGATTCTCTGCCACTGAAAGAGGATACACCCTGCCATGCGGAGGAGTAGCACCAGTTTGTAAGGTTATGGCACAATCGTATGGACGATGAGGAGGCAGGGCACCGGCGCGCACCTTGTCAAACACGTCCAGGTACTCCCCATATTCAGTGGGCAGCACAGAGTCCGAGGAGGTGCACAGCACCTTAACCGGACCACGGATGCAACCAGCCCCACACCGTGGTGACCATGAGAGAATCTCGGCCGATCGCCAATCAAAGGTCGGATTGTGCCTCTGAAGCCAGGGATAGCCCAAAACCACGGAGTAGTGCGGGGAAGAAATTACCTGGAAACAGGCCAATTCCCTGTGAACAGCCCCAATAGCTACCTCCACCGGCAGGGTCTCGTGGGTAACCTGCGATGGCTGCAAGGGCCTGCCATCTATCGCCTCGAGAACCAATGGAGTCTCTCGAGCCTGCAGAGGAATGGAGTACTGGGCCACAAACGAACTGTCCATAAACAAACCGCCAGCCCCAGAGTCTACCAGCGCCTGGGCCGTCACCGAGCCTCCTGCCCAAGAGAGGACAACGGTGATAAGCGGTTTATCTTTACGGGAAACCGGGGACGAGGAAACTCCACCCAAGATTTGCCCCCGACAGGATCTCAGGTGCGGGCGTTTCCCGGACAGACCGGACAGGACTGCCGAAAATGCCCCCCGAGTCCACAGTACAGGCAGCGACCCTCCCGACGCCGAGAGGCCCGCTCCCCCTCGGAAAGGCGAGCAAACCCCAGCTGCATGGGCTCACTACCAGACAAACCATCCCCAGGAGGCGTGGGAGGAGAGGGAGGCACGGGTGGGACAGAAAACGTAGGCGCCAAACGGTTAGGAGGCCTCCGCAGCCGCTCCTTAAATGAAGGCCTCTCTCTGAGCCTGGTGTCAATCAAGATTAGGAAGGAGATGAGTGCCTCTAACTCCACAGGCAGTTCTTTGGCTGCGATCTCGTCCTTCAACGCATCAGAGAGACCATGAGAGAAAGCAGCCACTAGAGCCTCATTGTTCCAACCCACCTCTGCCGCCAAAGTACGAAATTCGATGGCGTACTCGGCAACGGTTCGTGAACCCTGATGCATGGACATGAGCAATTTGGCAGCAGAAGCGGAGCGAGCTGGTACGTCGAATACCGTACGGAAGGAGGCAACGAAACGGGTAAACACGTGAATAACCGGGTCATTCCTCTCCCATAAGGGATTAGCCCAGGCCAAGGCCCTATCAGAGAGTAGCGAGATTAGGAAGCCCACTTTTGCCCTCTCAGTAGGGAAAGCGTGAGGTATTAATTCAAAGTAAATCCCCACTTGGTTAAGAAAACCACGACACTGACTCGGTTCCCCCCCAAAGCGCTGAGGAAGAGGGGCAGAACCAGTCATACCTCTGGGTACCGCGGGTTCCGCAACAGATGCAGAGGTAGGTGCAACAACCGGAGCAACAGTGGGAGAGTCCACCGGAGTAACAACTGACCTAATAGCCCCAGGGGTAAGGTGCGCTGTGCGTGCAAGCAGAGCCTGCAACGCCTGAGCGAACTGATCCAACAAGCGATCCTGTTGGTCGAGTCTGGCAAGTAACATAGGGATCGAAGGCGTACCTGCACCGTCAGGATTCATGGCACTTGTGTAATGTCAGGGCAGGAACGATGGAATGGGCAGGCAGGCCTATGGTACGGTCACGCTGCGACTGACGACAGCCACTACCCACAGACCAGAGTCCCTCAGAGCGCGGAGTTTAAGCCCCAGGCTACCCTTCACCAGGGCCCCTGATGGTGGGGATGGACTTGACGCAGCCTGAGACCAGGTCGCGGCCCCCGAGTGACCCCAGCTGCGATAACGACTGCCGCCAATGGCGTACAGCTGGTGGGAGCAAGATGGGATCACGAGTAGAGTAGTCAGACAAGCCGGGTCAATAACAATGGAGCAGACAGTACTAGACGGTAGGCAAAGAATACTCAGGTCACGGGCCGGGTTCAACAACGGGAGGTCAGATAAAGGGTTAACGCAGAGAGTAGTCTTGTCCAAGCCGAGTCGGTTACCAGGAGAGCAATGGGAACAACACAAGAGCTTGCAACAGGGCAACATACAGGACACAAGTGCAGAGCACACTTGCAGACAGCAGGTTTAAATGTGCTCAACCACACCCTTCTGAGGAGGAGCCGCAGAAGCCTGAAGGCATAAAGGTTCCCACCATGCTTTGCAGAAAACCAAGATGGAGGCCAGCTCATGGAGATGCACAAGCTCTGAAGAAAGGTAGGACCTTGACAAGAAGATGGCTTTCCTCTGTATATTTTCTGGGAATGTTTTCTTTGTAAGTGGAGGTGAAAGCGATGATCCTGCCGCGAAGCACCGCCTTGCTCGTTTACCAAACAAAAGGTTTGGGTTTGAGTGATGGGCTGTGTTTGTTTCACAGAATTCAGACCAGGTATTATGGAGGGCCTGGAATAAATCTGGGTTATTTGCCAAAAAAGAAGGGAAATGCCATGTCGGTGGGTGTTGGTTGGGTTGTGGGTTGAGCAGAGTTAGAGAAATCGGGGAGTGGTCAGAAATTACAATGTTATGTACGGTGGAGTCTGTGATTTTTTGCAGTAGAGCGGGATTAGAGAAAAGGCAGTCAATTCTGGATAAAGTATTGTGTACAGGGAAAAAAAGGTGAAATCCCTCCGTTCTGGATGTGCCAGACGTCAAACATCTGTGAGTTGTAGGGCTTGAGCAAAATTGTTCAATGTTGTGTGTGATGAGGGTTGAGTTAAGTTAATTGATTTAATTGATACGAGTTAAGTTAATTGATTTTGATCTATCCTCCTGTATATTCATACGAGTTGAAGTCTCCTCCCAGAACAAGGGGGAGATGCATGTAATTCGAGATTTTAGGGGACAACTTCTGAAAAAATTGTTTGGACAGGGAATTTGGGGCATAAGTATTAAAGCCAGGGATGAGGAGGCTTATTTAATATTTACAGCGATGTAACGTCCCTTATCGTCTGTCTCTATCGAAACAATGTCAGGAGAGAGTCGTTTATGAATGAGAATAAGTACTCCTGCTTTATGACTGACCGAGGGTGAGCCCAAAACTAGGCCCACCCATAGTTTTTTCATTGGCGCATAATCGGTTTGGGTTAAGTGTGTCTGCTTTTAGGCGCTTAAGATGGCGAAGAATGGCCATACATTTATGCGGCAGTCTCAGGCCCTTGACATTCCATGATATTATGCGTGTCATGAGATACAATAGCGTAGTTAAGGGGTTGGATGTATATGGTTTAAGTCTATTCCAATACAATGTAGGTTTAGCGAATTCCTCACCATTATCCGGACATTTCTGGTGTAGTGCATGGGGCTGAGATGTTGGGGGGTCTCCAGGTAGATAGAGGGGAGAGATTAGAGAAGGGGGGGTGTAGAAGAGAGCAGAGATGCATAGGTGACCCAACAGGGGTCCATGTAGTAAACAAAATAACAATAAACTTCAAAGGTATTTCGAACTGCACATAATTCCGCATGGTAACTTCAAACTTTGACCAGCGTAACCGGGGACAAAAGGGTTTGAAACCTGCAACAAGGGATTGTTTATCTATGGACAATGAGTGAGTTGGACCCCGTGATCTAGCCGTGATGGACGGGGTCAGCAATCCCTAGTATTGGCAGCGGCACATTGGTCAAAGCCAGATACTGCATATAATGAGTACACTAAAAAAAACAGCAATAACTGGGAGCCAGAGGCTCTAGTTGAACTGGTAGACTTTGTAATATAACAGTAGATAGAAATCATCAAAGTATTAAAATAGCAATAACGCGGATCAATATCTGTAAGTAATCGGGCAGAATGAGTGGAATGAGTCACTTGTATTGTGGAACTGATCACCAATGTGTGTGGTGAGGTAGTGGAAAATACTGAAGAGCTAAATGCGGGTCGAGAGTTCCGTCAGGGTGGTCTTAGTTTGGCGGAATTAAAGTTAACGCGTTGCTTCTTAGGTGGGTCTTTTCGCGGGCTGTGCTGGTCTCTTGGGCCTGGGTCTCAGGGGGCATGGTGTGAGTTGGGAGGGCCCGCACTATCCGATAGAGTGCTTTTCAGATACTGGAGGGCTTCCTCTGGGTGAATGAAGGATTTAGAGTCCCCTGTAGGCAACGTGAAACGTAATGTCGCAGGGTATGCGAGGGTGAATTTGATCCCTTTTTGGTGAAGTGTAGCGCATATTTGCTAGAACGCTTTGTGTTTGCGGGAGACTTCCTGAGAGTAATCGGCAAACAATAGCAACTTGTGGCCCTCTAATTGCAAAGAGCTTGAGTTGCAAAATGAATTCAGGATAGTGACGCGGTAAGCGTAGTTTAGGCATCTGACTATTACAGAGCGTGGCGTACTTCTATCGTTTGAAGGCGCCCCAAGGTTGTGTGCCCTTTCAACCTGACAAGGTGATGATATGCCCAGCACAGCTGGAATGCGCGTGGAGCAAATGTCAGTGTCAGGGACCCAGGGCTTTGCGGCAATACGCCGGGCGGCGCATGCGCAGAACACCGAAGCGCACTAGCTGGCAAGCGGTGGGACCTGGGTGATCGCAGCAACAGCGACGTTACGCATGCGCACTCGTGATCGCAGACACGCGCCTGGCACCAATGACAGCGCAGGGCGTGCTATTTAAACGAGCCAGGAGGTATGTGCATTGCCGTTTGGTCTTATTAATCTGTTCCTGTGATCTGTTAGTGAAGCTTCCCTGTTGCCGACCCCTGCTTGATCCTGACCCTGCTGACTGTCTCCTGCTTGATCCCTGGCTCGTCCTGACCACTCTCCTGTCTGTCCCTTATGATTGATCTCCCGTTACTGAACTTGGCTTGACCTGACCATTCTCTGTCTGCTCCTCTGGTACCTCGCTGCCTGCACGTTACCGACCTGGTCCGCCTGACTACGCCATACCTCACGGTGTCTGTCCATCCATCCCGCATGGATCAGCCCCTGCTGCCAGGCCTGCCAGTCTCTTCACATCTGTCCCCATTTCTCACACACCTCTGACGGTACCCTCTACCATAGCCGGACGTACTCAGGGGTCGCGACCTGGTCTCAGTCTGCTCCAAGTCCATCCCCACCATCAGGGGCCCTGGTGAACAAGCAGATTGGGACTTAGACCCCGTGCCCTGAGGAACCCCGCGCTGTGGGCAGCTAGAGATACCGCCAGGCGGTGGCTGGCAGTCAGACAGCGAACCTACGTTGTATGATTAAGGGAGGCCCACGATGTGCAGATTGTTCCTGCGCGAACGGTTTCCTAGGTCGTCAAGTTTGTCCAGAATGGATTGCTGCATACAGTTAAAGTGCGAAACGCTGGCCTGCATAGCTTGAAATTCGTCCTCTAGATCAGAGAGGCGTTGTTCAGCTTCAGTTATACGTTTTGTGTTGTTCATCAAGTCCTTTCTAAGTTGCTCTATACTCTGCGCTACTGCTCTGTCCAGAAGAAGCCACAGCCTGTACAATCTTGTCATATTGGTCCGTGGGACTATAGGTGTCAGCATGTCCCAGTGTGTTTGTGGTGTGTGGCTGTGGCTCTGTTATACCTGTCCCAGATTCCATGTCCATGCTGTTGGAGCTGCTGCTGCTGAATTGTGATGGAATGGCGGCCATCTTGGCTGCAGATGGGGGAGAGCTGTTCCCCTGGGATCCTGCCGCGATACTGGAGCTGAGTGGGGCCGGTAATAGATACCGCTCCATGCGGGGGGAGGTCGGGGGGCACTTTTTGTACCTTATTTATAAATTCCCTGTTGCAGGGAGCCATGGGTGTTACGCTGGTTCCCAGAGCCGCGGGGCCTGCGTCCTATCCCATACGGCGCATGACCAGAAGTCAGAGCTTGGTTTTTAAGTTTTACTAGGGAAATTGAACTTTGGGTAAGGGGTGTATGGGATGCCCAAGGAACGTATGGGATGCCCAAGGAACAGTAAACTCAGGACAACTTACTGGAAATTATATACAAGTCCATTAGACAGCAAAGTCTCTTTGATGGCAGAGCTCTGCAGCCCTCTTCTGGTGTACCACCCCAGATAAATTATCTTCTTTACGCAGCTGTCTGGAGGAATTCCTGGGCAAAGGAATCCAGTGCCTCCTATTTTAAGATGAAAAGTCCCGGGCAAGGAGTCAGTCAGGTTTCCCACCAGAATGCTCTTTTTCCTCTTAGCTGGCCCAGGAGGGTGTAGGATTACTTACTCAGTCTTTGCCTGTGAGCTGGTTTAGGTGGTTGGCTGCCTTCAGGCTTTCTGCTGGACCGACTCCTTTCCTGGGTTCACAGGTAGTCCTCCCTCCGGGCACTGGAGGGGCTAAGTGATCCTTCTGTCCAGGTTCCAGCCTGTAGGTAGGCCTCTTTCCACTGGGCCCCCTTCCACACTCCTGCATCTCAGCAGCAGGAAAGTTCAGGTGGAAGATATGAGGAAGGCTGAGCAGTATCTGTCACACTTAAAGGCTTTCCTGGTCCCATGCCAAGCCTCCAGCTTGGTGATTGGCCAGAGTGCTCTAAGTGTGCAGGCCAGCCCCTACACACCCACTGCTTTTATAGAATCTTCTTCAAGATTCTACAGCAGGGGGAGGTATCTGGGAAATGACCTGCAGAGCTTCTCAGCCCTGACTCAAGTTTGACCCTTCTAACTATATCTAGAGGAGCGCTACACTTGTATTGAATGTTACAAAACCCTGGCAGGGAGCGCTGCTAGGGAAATGACTCACAATTCATTGCAGTCAGATGTAGCTGAGGAGAGCATCTCTTTCAGAGGGTGAAGTGCTGCCTGGCCGGTCCAGTCCCAAGAGGGGAGGCTCCTTCCATGTCCGTAGCCTGTCCTTCCTCATCAGGAACCTGTCCCTACTGCTAGTTACTTTCTATAACAAGCGGGGTATCTCTCCCTACACTAGCCACTAGCAAAATGCTCACCAGAACCCAGGGGCAGGGCTTAAATAGATCCTACTGACACAAGATGGCCACATAGGGTCTCATGGCCGCCACATAGCCTACAGAATGCTACTCCAATTGTCCAAGCAAACCATAGAGAAACCAGGATTCCTTAAGGCGTCCTCTCCAGGCTCTGTTACCACTCAGTTCCTGCACCACCTACGGTGGAGAAAACAGCCTGCACCTGCCTACAAGTACAGCATTACAGTTAAGTAACAAAATACAGTATATACATTAGGGGAACCTTCTAGTTAAACATCAGTAATGCTGAAGCTGTTTTCTAAATATGTCTAAATGGCCTCCTCCTCCTACGCATGACTGCAAGACTTCTCCAGGTCCTCCCCCATCCTCTGGAACTCAATAACCCCAATCCATCAGACTGTCACCTTCCCTCCTCACCTTCAGGCGCTCCCTCAAAACCCACCTCTTCAGGGAAGCCTACCCCACCCTCACCTAACAGCCATTCCCCCTCATTCCTCCCACCACTCCATCCCCCACAGCCACTTCCTCCTGTACCACTACCACCTCCCTCCCAGATTGTAAGCTTGAAAGAGTAGGGCCCTCTAACCCCTTGTGTGCTGTTTGTTGTTGCTGTGCTGTTTCATGTATTGTCCCCCCCCCCCCCCCTCTATTTTACAGCGCTGAGCAAACCCTTTGGCGCTATATAAACTCGATGTAATAATAATAAATGCATTTCTAAATAAATTCTGGCCATTTTAGTGCTAATAGGCACAGTACCGTTAAAAGACACTGCAAGCCAAAGCAAAAAATTAAAGTACTGTATAATACTGTTTTCATGCAGCTGCATACACTATTCTAAATAAAATACTTGGGGGGATGCTTTAAAGCTGTTCATGGTGTTGATTTCTATCAAGTTCTAATTAAGAAATAAGAAGTGGCAGATGATATAGAAGTATAAAATTGTCCAGCAACAAAACATTTAAAATGAGGAAGAATTGGCTGAAATGTACTACAAAAAAAGAACATAGGGAGGCATTTTACTTCATGAATTAAGAGACCAGTCCAGCATCAGGACAATTTTAAAGAAAGGCCTAAATTTACTAGCAACAAAGAGCACAGCATAACATTGGTCAGTTGTAAGAAGGTTTTCATTAAATATAATAGCCCAAAATGTACTAGAGAAAAAGAATACAGGCAGGTGTTTTAATAAGAATTAAGAGACTGCAGATGTAATGGAAAATTGGCTATCAGCAGGATATCTAAAGAGCTAGACCCAATTAACTAGAGAAATGGAGCACAGGCTGCAGTTTACTGCAAGAACAGCCATGTACAGTTGGGCAGCAACAGGACAGTTTTAGGGATAGTAGTTCCAACCAGTGTATCCCTAACTTTTATTTATGAGGATGGGGGGTGTGGTGAATGTGAGTGATATAATGTGAGGTCAAGCAATGCAGTGGCATGATGCGAAGAAAAGTCAACTTAAGTATAGATGGTCAGTAACAAACTTAAAAAATGTCCCATCAAATTAAATTAAAAATGAAATAACTGTAAAAGAACTGAAAATCCCAAAATACCACCTTCCCCCCAAAACAAAAGCCTGCTCAAAGGGAAGCCTTGGGGAAAAAAAGTAGTTAGCCTAAAATAAAGAGCATGTCATCACAAAATAAACAATATATCCCCAAAATAAATGAAGATCTCAAAATATCAAACCTTGACTATAGTTCAAAGGTCATGCACTGCATTATGGCTTAAAAAAATTTGTCCTTGTGAATCTGATCATGAAGTTGCCTGGGCCATACGTCAAAAAAACCTACAGGATTCTCTCCAAACACATCAAAGTGGCAACCCCAACATTGTCATTAGAGATGAGCGAAGTATTCAAAAATTCGATTCGACTGATTCGGCGAATTCGTGGAAAAATTTCGATTCGAGTCGAATATATTCGCTGCAAATTTAACTTATAAAAGGGTGTTTCTAGGCTTCAGAGAGCCTTTATATTAGTGCAGAACACTGTACCTTTAATTTAAATGCCCTTGGAGTCTGCTGGGGAAGAGAAATAATACTGACTGTCAGTATGACATGCAGATGAGTGCCGTCGATCTTAGAATCACCGCACACTTCACTCATTTGGGCAGTCACGGGGCCAAAACCAGAGTGTGGAGCCACAGTGTGGCGGTGGAGGCAGCAGCAATGGGAGGCCATACAGCACCCTATGACAAAAATGGAAACCACCAGCAGTGTGAGGAGACCTGAAAGTGGCACATGGCAGAGTGTGGCGATGGAGACAGCAGCAATGGGAGGCCGTACAGGGACCCATGACACACTCTGGACCTGGCAGCAGCATGAGGAGGCGGTACAGGGGCGCATGACAGATTACGAGCCTGGCAGCAGCAACTTGGACAGGAGGACGTTCAGCTTCTGCACCGTCGGGTGCGTGCTCGCAAACTGTTGTCTCTTGGAAACGGATTCCAAGAAAGACTGCTGACGGAATTCGTGAAGAGGAGTAGCAGGAGAAGGAGCATCAGAACGAGCGGAATATGCCAACAAGCGACAACAGGGGCCCATGACAGATTACGGGCCTGGCAGCAGCATGAGGAGTCGGTACGGGGGCCCATGGCAGATTACGGGCCTGGCAGCAGCAATGGGAGGCCCGTAATCTGCCAGCACCCTATGACAAAAAATGGAACACACCAGCAGTGTGAGGAGACCTGAAAGTGGCACATGGCAGAGTGTGGCGATGGAGACAGCAGCAATGGGAGGCGGTTCAGGGACCCATGAGACACTGTGGACCTGGCAGCAGCATGAGGAGGCGGTACAGGGGCCCATGGCAGATTAAGGCCTGGCAGCAGCAATGGGAGGCCCGTAATCTGCCAGCACCCTATGACAAAATGGAACCCTGGGCTGGGGCAGGCAGAACCGCCATATCTTTATCACGGTTTTCCCAGGCCACCGAATGGCGACGCTGCATATGCTGACGCAACGCTGTAGTCCCAACATGGGCCCCCTGGCCACGCTTGACTTTCTGGCCACATAGTCGACATACGGCTACGTTTACTTCCTCGGGCGGCTTGACGAAAAATTGCCACACCGCCGAGTAGGAAACTTTGCCCCCGCTACTCCTCACTGGCTGACTGCTACTTCCTCCGTGCACACCGGCACCACTACTGGCCGTGGTGGTAGGCTGCAGTGGAGCTGGTGCTCTACTCCGTGGTCGTTTGCCTCCACTGACACTGCTGCGACACTGCTGCCTCCTGGCAGCAGCAATGGGAGGCCGTACAGGGACCCATGACACACTGTGGACCTGGCAGCAGCATGAAGAGGCGGTACAGGGGCCCATGGCAGATTACGGGCCTGGCAGCAGCAATGGGAGGCCCGTAATCTGCCAGCACCCTATGACAAAAAATGGAACACACCAGCAGTGTGAGGAGACCTGAAAGTGGCACATTGCAGGGGCATGATTCATGGCGGATTTAGTCAGTTGTGTCAGGAACTGGTGGTTTGAAATCCAGACTAATCCACGCCTGATTCATTTTCACAAACGTGAGTCTCTCCACACTTTGGGTGGACAGTTGTGTCCTCCGCGGAGTTACAATACCTCCTGCCGCACTAAACACGCGCTCCGATGCCACGCTACTGGCCGGGCATGACAGCCTTTCAAGGGCAAATTCAGCTAGTTGGGGCCAAAGGTCAAGTTTCGTTGCCCAGTAGTCAAGGGGATTGTCTACCTCGGTTGGAAGGGTGCTGTCCAAGTAGGCCCAAGCCTGTTGTTTGAGGTCCTGCTCCAGGTCCACCTGATGCTGCTGCTGCTGCGGCTGGTTACTAGTTTCCTCACTGCGCTGGTGAAGAAAGCTACTCATCATCGACTGCAGACTGAGGCAGCCACTGCTGGTGGAGCTGCCACTGCTCCTACCACCCCACCCCTCCTTTGCTGCCATGGCAGCAGAACGCGAGCGCACAGGGCCCACAGTGTCTGAGGATGGACGTTGGCGCACAAAGGCAGAGACCAACTGACTACATAGGTGGTTTTTATAGTACGTTATTTTGGCCTCCCTCTCAGCAGGTGTGAAAAAGGCCACCATTTTTGAACGGTAGCGAGGGTCCAACAAGGTGGACAGCCAAAAGTCATCCCTCTGTCTGATGGTTATTATTCGGCTGTCGCTACGCAAGCAACCGAGCATGCTATGGGCCATTTGTGCCAAGGAATGCGAGGGACTCCCTGCCTCCATCTCCACAGCATACTGCCACGGTGCGTCTGGGTCCTCTGTCTCCTCCTCCTCCTCCTCTACCAGATGCTCCTGCTCCTCCACTCCTGTCCGCTGAGTGGAAAAACCACCCATTTCACTCAATAATTCCTGAGCACAAATGTCCTCCTCTACCTCCTCCTCTTCTTCCTGTCCTGCCCCCACAGGGGTCATGTGGCGTTGAGATCTGTGCGCCACGTCTACCGCACCCTGACCAGCCATTGTTAACAGCATTTGTTCCAGGACGTGCAACAGAGGAATGACGTCGTTCATCCCATAGTCCTGCCGACTCACGAATAGCGTGGCCTCCTCAAAGGGCCTGAGCAAGCGGTAGGTGTCACGCATGAGCTGCCAATGGCTGACATCGAAGTTACACAGGGGAGTACCTTTATCCGCTTGTAACATCATGAAATCGGTGATGGCCTTTCGCTGTTCGTAAAGGCGGTCTACCATGTGTAGGGTTGAATTCCACCTTGTTGCAACGTCGCAGATCAGGCGATGCTGTGGAATTCCGTTCTGCCGCTGCAGCTCAAGGAGGGTGTGCTTTGCGGTGTAGCAATGGCTGAAATGCATGCAAGGTTTACGTGACATTTTAAGGATGTCTTGCAGTGGGATGGTGGATTTTAGGAACCGCTTGACAACCAGATTGAACACGTGAGCCATGCATGGCGCATGGCACAACCTTCCTTGACGCAGAGCAGACACCATGTTCTTTCCGTTGTCGGTCAACATGGTTCCGATTTTCAGTTTGCGCGGAGACAGCCATCTGTCGATTTCTCTGTTCATTACACTGAGAAGTTCCTTCCCTGTGTGACTACGTTCGCCTGGACCTGGCAGCAGCATGAGGAGGCGGTACAGGGGCCCATGGCAGATTAGGGGCCTGGCAGCAGCTATGGGAGGCCCGTAATCTGCCAGCACCCTATGACAAAAAATGGAACACACCAGCAGTGTGTGAGGAGACCTGAAAGTGGCACATGGCAGAGTGTGGCGATGGAGACAGCAGCAATGGGAGGCCGTACAGGGACCCATGAGACACTCTGGACCTGGCAACAGCATGAGGAGGCGCTATAGGGGCCCATGGCAGATTAGGGGCCTGGCAGCAGCTATGGGAGGCCCGTAATCTGCCAGCACCCTATGTCAAAAAATTGAACACACCAGCAGTGTGTGAGGAGACCTGAAAGTGGCACATGGCAGAGTGTGGCGATGGAGACAGCAGCAATGGGAGGCCGTACAGGGACCCATGAGAGACTCTGGACTTCGCAGCAGCATGAGGAGGCGGTATAGGGGCCCATGGCATATTAGGGGCCTGGCAGCAGCTATGGGAGGCCCGTAATCTGCCAGCACCCTATGACAAAAAATGGAACACACCAGCAGTGTGAGGAGACCTGAAAGTGGCACATGGCATGAGACACTGTGGACCTGGCAGCAGCATGAGGAGGCGGTACAGGGGCCCATGGCAGATTAGGGGCCTGGCAGCAGCTATGGGAGGCCCGTAATCTGCCAGCTCCCTATGACAAAAAATGGAACACACCAGCAGTGTGTGAGGAGACCTGAAAGTGGCACATGGCAGAGTGTGGCGATGGAGACAACCCACCGACTGTTTTGCTCGCTGCCAAGCTGCCACCCTATTCTCCTGATGATGCGGAAGCAATAGCCTGATGTCGACGAGGCTGCCAAGTGCGATCAGCCTCATCATCATCAATTAGGGTCTCCGCCTCACTACTAGCCCCCTCGGCTGCGTGTGGGTCAGGAGACAGACCTGTCTCTAGACCGGCTACCGAGCCACTCTCCTCGCCACTACTTCTTCGCCTGGCTGCTGAAGAGGCGGATGTCTCCCCCCGTTCCTGACCGCCCTCTGTTAGCTCTTCCTCACTGTACTGGATGACACCGGGAGCACTGGCCTCTGGCTGCGAATAGTGCTGCCTCGACCCCTTCCTCTGCTGCCACGTCTGCTCGCTCCTAAAACATTGCCTCCTCTGCCACTCCTCTGCATGTTGTCTGACATACTCTTTAATTCAACGATTCTGTGTCCCTGAGTAACAATTCTGTGTCTGTCCCTGAGTAACAATTCTGTGTCCCTGAGTAACAATTCTGTGTCCCTCAGTAACAATTCTGTGTCTGTCCCTGAGTAAGAATTCTGTGTCTGTCCCTGAGTAAGAATTCTGTGGCCCTAAGTAACGTTTCTGTGGCCCTAAGTAATGATTCTGTGGCCCTAAGTAACGATTCTGTGGCCCTAAGTAACGTTTCTGTGGCCCTAACTCTCTCCCTGAATACAGCCAGGTTGAATGACTGGAGGCAAATGGAGAATTCTAAAATGGCCGCCATTTATAGCTCGACCATTACACTGTGCTGGCTGGCTGGCTGCTGATTGGCTAATGCGATCACATGTCATGAATGAATGCATTATGGGTCAGCGCGCCTTGTCTGCGCGCCTTCCCAGACATCCCCGCTCCGTCGCCGCACATGTCGCCGCCATTTTAGGAAAAATTTCGATTCGCGCATCCGAAGTCTGCTTATTTTCGGATTCGACGCGATTCGAAATTTTCCTAATATTCGAAACGAATTCCACTTCGCCTACTTTGATTCGCTCATCTCTAATTGTCATTAATGGCTTGTACTAATAAAAAAAATTAAAGTTCTACCTCGTGTTCAAATTGAAAAATATTAACAGGTTGCTGCAAAAATCTTTTTGTATTCCTAAAAGTATATAAGTAGTCAGCGAGCGCTAGATAAAAGCAGCTATTACACTAAAAGGAAAACCATATGCCTTCAAGAAAACAAATAAAGTAATAGTACAGCGCTAAAAGGTATATCATAAATAAATCAGTACAAGGAAAACAAGCGAGCTGGCTGCACGCCATTGGCGGAGCGGAGCGGGCAGCTAAGTTTGAATTTTTGCGGTGTGTTTCCGGGCTGAGCGAAGCGGGCGGCTAAGCATTGAGCATTTTAATCCTCCTGAGTTTCCTTGGTGAACATCCCAGTGCCTGGAAGAGGTTGATCAATACGTCTCTTAAAGGGAACCTCTGGCTTATCACCATCCTGTAATTCAGATGAAGGCCACCTAACCCCAGGCTGTATCCCGTACCACCCTAGAAGGGATCCCTGACAGACCATCATTTACTGTATACAACAAGCTTTTTATATGCGCATCTGATGAGTGCGCATTTTACCTATATCCTGCACTTCATTATTGAATCATATATAACTGTGAATAACAGAGTTACCTGGGTCATAATCCTTGATGTTTATTTGAACTATGATCATATCTATTTGAACTCTTTTGCATTTCCAGAGTACTCCCTTCAACACATATTTAGTTATTGGACACCCTCTGGAGTTATTCATATCTATGTTCATATCAATGATTCCTTGTACTGATCTTTTTGTATTCCTGCTGAATCATGCTAAAGGATGCTGCCCTACCTAACTACATCAAGCACTTTCCATTAAAACAATATACACTGCTGTGAAAAAGTATTTGCCCCCTTCCTGATTTTTTGCGTATTTGTGACCCAAATAAATACAAAATACAGTTTTTAAATAACGATTTCATTCATTAAGGGAAAAAAGCTGTCCAAACCTGCCTGGAAAAGGAATTCAAACTCCCCAGCTAAATCATAGATTAACTGTAATTAACCACAGTTTTTTTTAGGTGTGACCAATATGCAAAAAATCAGGAAGGTGCAAATACTTTTTTTCACAGCACTGCATACGGTATTGTTTTCATGAAAAGTGTTTATTGTAGTCAGGTAGGGAAGCATCCTTTAGCACACTTTTTTATATGACTCGGCAGGGTTATAAAATGATGTTTGCAGAGACCTACTAATATTATTGATCTGAATCATTTAAGTGTGACAAATATGAAAAAAAAACCACAAGAAGGGGTAAAATACTTTTTTCACAGCACTATACAGTATATCTAGAAACCTACAGTTGCAAGAAAAAGTATGTGAACCCCTTGGGATTACGTGGAGTTTTGCATGAATTGGGCATAAAATGTGCTCTGAACGTCATCTAAGTCACAACAATAGAAGAACACAATCTGCTGAACATAATACTCCACAAACATTAGATGTTGCCATGGTTTAATTGCACATAACATGTAAACATTCACAGTGCAGGGAGGAAAAAGTATGTGAACCTTTGGACTTAATAACTGGTTGACCCTCCTTTGGCAGCAATAACCTCAACCAAACGTTTCCCGTAGTTGCAGATCAGACCTGCACAACGATCTGGAGTAATTTTGGACCACTCCTCTTCACAAAACTGTTTCAGTGTAGCAATATTCTTGGGATGTCTGGTGTGAATCGCTCTCTTAAGGTCATGCCACAGCATTTCAATCAGGTTGAGGTCAGGACTCTGACTGGGCCACTCCACAAGGCGTATTCTGTGCTGTTGCAGCCATTGTTTTGTTGAATTACTTGTATGCTTTGGGTCATTGTCCTGTTGCATCACCCATCCTCTGCGGAGCTTCAGTTGGCAGACAGATGGTCGTACGTTTTCCTGCAAAATGTCTTGATAAACTCTGGAATTCATTTTCCCATCAATGACAACAATCTGTCCAGGCCCTGAGGCAGCAAAGCAGCCCCAAACCATGATGCTCCCTCCGCCATGTTTTACAGTGGGGATGAGGTTTTGATGTTGGTGTGCTGTGCCTTTTTTTCTCCACACATAGTGTTGTGTGTTCTTCCCAAACAACTCAATCTTGGTTTCATCTGTCCATGGTATATTTTGCCAGTAGTGCTGTGGAACATCCAGGTGCTCTTTTGCAAACTTCAAACGTGCTGCAATATTCTTTTTGGACAGCAATGGCTTCCTCCGTGGTGTCCTCCCATGTACTCCATTCTTATTTAATGTTTTCCTTATTGTAGATGTGTCAACAAAAATGTTAGCATGTGCCAGAGATTTCTGTAGGTCTTTAGCTGACACTCTGGGATTCTTCTTTGCAAGAGCACAGCGCAGAATGCTGCATGAGGTAGTCATTTTTACAGGATGACCACGCCTATGGAGAGTAGCAACAGTGCTAAACTTTCTCCATTTGTAGACAGTCTGTCTTATCGTGGACACATGAACATCAAGGCTTTTGGAGATACTTTTGTAACCCTTTCCAGCTTCATGCAAGTCAACAATTCTTGATCGTAGGTCTTCTGAGAGCTCTTTTCTGCGAGGCATGGTTCACATCAGACAATGCTTCTTGAAACCAGTAAACCCAAAACAGGTGTGTGTTTTTTAAGGGCAGGACAGCTGTCAGCAACACATCCAATATCATCACACTGATTGGAGTCAAGGTTGGCTCACTCCTGGCTCCAATTAGCTCTGGGAGAGGTCATTAAGCTAGGGCCTCACATACTTTTTCCTCCCTGCACTGTGAATGTTTACATGTTATGTGCAATTAAACCATGGTAACATCTAATGTTTGTTTAGTATTATGTTCAGCAGATTGTGTTCTTCTATTGTTGTGACTTAGATGACGTTCAGAGCACATTTTATGCCCAATTCATGCAAAACTCCACGTAATCCCAAGGGGTTCACATACTTTTTCTTGCGACTGTATATAATAAAAAATGGGGGGTATGGGTGATTTTAATATTTAGATTAGAGTGCCCCAACCTGTGTATATATGGATTTATATATTACGCTGAGTATGTGGTTCCCATAATATAAAGCTATTGTTATGGCCCATTGTGAGATTTTTAAGGGGATAAAAGAGGGACATAGTCCGGGAGTAAGTTCCGTGGTTCTAACCCGTTTACAGTAAGTTATAAGTGTCACCGCGGTATGCGAGATTGTGAGCAGGGTATATGTGAGCGGAGAGAAAATGGCCACTCGGGTCCGCCTCCTGCTTGTGATTGGTGCCAGGGACCTATTTATTGAGTTCCTACCTCTGTGGGCATTTACCCTGAGGAAGTCACGTGTCAGCGTGACGCAACACGTCGGTACGCGAGGAGGTATTTCCGGGAGCGAGGTGACGCCACTTCCGGCGTGGGGGCCATATTTGAAATCCCTGTATTAATACCCATGCAATACATCCATAGCATGAGGTAAAGAGCTGTGTTAAAGAAGAAACAACATGTGAGTGGGCATTTTTTCTCCTTACTGTTTACCAAATAAATTATGCAGTTTTACACTATGGAGGTTTTTGTTTGTATATGATCCGGAGGTTGTGGCTGACAGAGCTGGGTATATCGGAGGACCTGAGAGTGGATGTGAACAGGATCCAGAGTCAATTCAGAGGGGTTCTGATTCTCAGAGCGAGCTGACCCTGTAGGGTCGATTTAAGGAGGTGAGGGGGCACTTCAGCTAATGGAGGAATTGCACGGAGTGAGCACCTGATAGCACTTGCATGGACATTATTACTTGTGCACTTTTTATGGACATTTGATGTGTTGTATTGTTGTGTTGATTTTATTCACAGCAGAGTGTTTTGTTTGGAGTGTTGATTTATTACGGATCACATTCACATATACTTTATATTTCCAGTGGAATATATATGTTGCACTTTAAATAGTTTATTTTGTTTGCACACTGGGGAGTTTTGTATTAATTGGGAGTTATATATTTATTTTTTTATATTCTAAGCGCTGTTTAAGAATGAATATTCATTCACTTTACTCAATATTGGTAAGAGGTTAGTGTCAGCAGCTCGAGGGTTAGGGCTCCATTTTAGCGCAAGAGGCTTTTTCTGTTTTTTTCACATCAGACAGTGCTTCTTGAAACCAGTAAACCCAAAACAGGTATGTGTTTTTTAAGGGCAGGACAGCTGTCAGCAACACATCCAATATCATCACACTGATTGGAGTCAAGATTGGCTCACTCCTGGCTCCAATTAGCTCTGGGAGAGGTCATTAAGTTAGGGCCTCGCATACTTTTTCCTCCCTGCACTGTGAATGTTTACATGTTATGTGCAATTAAACATCTAATGTTTGTGTAGTATTATGTTCAGCAGACTGTGTTCTTCTATTGTTGTGACTTAGATGACGTTCAGAGCACATTTTATGCCCAATTCATGCAAAACTCCACATAATCCCAAGGGGTTCACATACTTTTTCTTGCAACTGTATATATATATATATATAGAGAGAGAGAGAGAGAGAGACATATAGCAACAGCTCCTTCCTTTTTCTACTTTCTATTCTATCTTTGCTTGCAATCATGCCTGGTGCAGCAGAATGCAAGAAAATGAGCAAAAGAGATTTGAGTGCGGAATGTGCTTCACGGGGAATGGACGTCGGTCGCAAAACTCGTGAACATTTGATTAGTGATCTAGTGGAGTATGATATCTGAGCAGATCAGAACTCGGGGGAACTTGAGCATGATGGGGTTCCCGCTACCCACGTTCCCGGTGGCTCAGACAGCCTCGTAGGATGGGCATACAGAGACTGACACTGGAGGATCACTAAATGGTATCGTCACACCACCGCCTGAGAGGGCCAGCACCGGAGTGCCTGTAACCAGCAGAGACTCTCCTCAGATGCAGGAAGCCCTGAAACGCCTCATGGAGACAGATCTTGAGGCATACCTGCGGTTCCTTGAACGCCAGGCTAACAGAGAAACTGCGGAACGCCAGGCTGAGAGAGAGGTTGCGGAACGCCAGGCTGACCGAGAGGCGGCACAGAGGGAAGCTGATCATCGGCACGAGCTGGAGATGGCGAGACTCCAGCAGCAGCGACAGAGCCAGAACCTCGGGTCCTTAGAGCATAGGGACGCCTCTCTGACTGTGGGCACCGCAGCCAAGTTTCCAGTGATGGAAAAAGATAGTGACATTGACACGTACTTACTGTCATTTGAAAAAACGTGCCGTCAGTACCATGTGCCCCCAACTCAATGGGCTCGGTACTTGACACCAGGGCTACGGGGCAAGGCCCTGGATGCATTTGTTGAATTGCCATAGGGGCTTGACGATGATTACGAAGTTTTAAAAGATGCCATTGTCCGGAAGTACCAGATGACCCCGGAAGTGTACCACAAGCGGTTCAGGTCCATGCAAAAGGGACCTGGGGACTCTAACACGGATGTGGCGATTCGCTTACGCACCACATTCCGACAGTGGACTAAGGGACTGAAAGCTGACTCCTACGAGTCTTTAGAAGATCTCATGATACGAGACTCATGTGCACTCCTGAATGCCCGATCGGTGTGCAACAAGCTTACTGCCATCCACGACCTCTTTGTTTCCAGCTCCCTCAACCTCCTAGCGATCACAGAAACCTGGATCCAGCCCACTGACTCTACCTCCCCTGCTGCACTCTCCTACACCTGGACCCATTCACCAAGGCCTAACGGTCATAAAGGTGGTGGGGTTGGTCTGCTCCTGTCACCGCAGAGCACCTTCCGAGTCCTCCCAAACCCCCCCTCCCTATCCTTCTCCTCCTTTGAGGCCCACTGCGTCCGGCTATTCTCCTCAACCCCCCTGAAGATTGCTGTGATATACCGGCCTCCTGGATCCATATCCCGCTTCCTGGATGACTTTTCCTCCTGGCTATCCTTCTTCCTCTCCTCTGACCTACCCACCATCATCCTTGGGGATTTTAACATCCCTGTCAACCTCGACAACCCGGACACATCCCATCTCCTCCACTTAACCTCCTCCTTTGCACTTGCACAGTGCATACAATCCACCACCCACTCCAACAGTAATATCCTTGATCTCGTCTTCTCCAACCGCTGCGCTCCCCACAACCTCACTAACACCCCCTTCCCTCTCTCTGACCACAACCTGATTACCTTCTCTATCTCCTCGTCCTCCAACGCCTACCCCTCCAAATGTCACACTACTACCAGCCGTAACCTCCGCAACCTTAACCCTGCCCCCCTCCACTCTGTCCTGCCCCGACTTGGCTATGACTGCCTACAACAACGCGCTATCAACAGCCCTTGACTCACTAGCGCCTTTTAACCACACGCAACATCAGACCCCGACCGCTCCAGCCCTGACAGACTGATCACACCAAATCCCTCAAACGACACACAGTCATGCCCTGGAGCGACTATGGCGCAAAACCAAATCCCAACAAGCCTTCACCCGCTACAAATCTGCCTTCCACACCTACACCTCCTCCCTCCACGCAGCCAAACAAGCCTACTTCCTGACCCTCATCAAGGCCCTCTCCTCCAATCCTCGCCGACTCTTCTCCACCTTCAACTCTCTACTCTCGCCACCCCCACCTCCACCCAGCACCTCACTCACCACCCTTGAGATTGCCAATCACTTCAAAAACAAGATTGACACAATTCGCAAGGACATTGCCGCAACTCACACGCCCTCTCAACCCGTCCCCTCTCACACAGCTACCCCCTCATCCCCCTCTCCCTCGACATAACCCACAGGGACTTTGTCGCTGCTCAGACTCCCTCCAACCCCGTTCCCCCTCACTCAACTACCCCCTCATCACCCCTCTCCCACGGCCCCACCACTGCTCTAAACCCCCACTTCCACCCCACCCTACATTCCTCATACTGAAGCCCCCCCAACACTCCGCACCTTTGACCTTACTACCATCGAGGAAGTCTCCAAGATCCTCTCTGATGCCCGCCTCACCACCTTCCCCCTCGACCCTATCCCCTCACAACTCCTACGACCTCCCTCCCCCTCCATCCTATGCTCCCTCACCCACATCTTTAATCTCTCCCTCTCCTCCGGCACTTTCCCCTCCCCTCTGAAACATGCACACATCACCCCCATACTTAAAAAACCCTCCCTGGATCCCACCGACCTAAACAACCTTAGACCCATCTCCCTGCTCCCATTTACATCTAAACTCCTCGAGCGCCTAGTCTACACCCGCCTAAGCTCTCACCTCAATGACAACAACCTCCTCGATATCCCTACAGTTCGGCTTCCGTCCCCTACACTCCACCGAAACTGCCCTACTTAAACTCTCCAACGACCTGCTAACCGCCAAAGCTAATGGCCACTATTCAGTGCTCCTACTCCTTGAAATCTCTGCAGTCTTCAACACAGTCGACCACCCCCTCCTCCTCAAAAAACTACACTCCCTCGGCCTCAGAGATTCTGCTCTCTCCTGGCTCTCATCCTACCTGTCACAACGCTCTTTCAGCGTTTCCTATAATGCTACCACCTCCCCCTCACTCCCCCTCTCTGTTGGGGTCCCTCAAGGCTCTGTCCTCGGGCCCCTTCTCTTCTCCATCTACACCTCTTACCTTGGCCAACTCATACACTCTCACGGCTACCACCTCTATGCCGACGACACACAAATCTATCTCTCAACCCCCCACCTCACCCCCTCGGTCTACGCCCGAATCACACACCTGCTGAGTGACATATCAGACTGTATGTCGCTCCACTTCCTTAAACTGAACCTCTCCAAAACTGAGTTTCTTGTCTTCCCCCCAGCCCGGACACCACCCCCCATTGACTTCTCCGTCACATCCAACAACGCCACCATCAAACCCGCCCCGCAGGCCAGAGTACTTGGTGTCATTCTGGACTCCAACCTATCCTTCCAGCCCCAAGTCCAATCTTTAACAAACTTGTGCAGACTCCACCTCCGCAACATCGCCAAAATACGCACGTTCCTAACCCCAGAAACCACTAAACAGCTCATCCACTCCCTCATCATATCATGACTCGACTACTGCAACTCCCTCCTCACTGGCCTGCCTCGCCGCTGGCTATCCCCGCTTCAGTTGATCCTGAATACGGCTGCCAGACTCATTCACCTTTCCAACCGCTCCATCTCCGCCACCCCCCTCTGCCAATCCCTCCACTGGCTTCCGATTGCGCAACGGATCAAATTCAAAATCCTAACACTGACGTAGAAAGCTGCCCACCATACTGCCCCGTACTACATCACTGACCTAGTATCCAAGTACCACCCAGCACGCACACTCCGCTCCTCACAAGACCTCCTTCTCTCTAGTTCCCTGGTCTCCTCCTCCCATGCCCGCCTCCAGGACTTCTCCAGGGTGTCACCCATCCTCTGGAACTCCCTACCCCAACCCATCAGATTATCACCTACTCTCCTCTCCTTTAGGCGCACCCTAAAACCCATCTCTTCAGGGAAGCCTACCCCACCCCGTTAACCTGCCAACCTCCTCCACTCTTCCTACCACTCTATCCCCCACAGCTATCTCCTCCTGTACCACTATCCCCTCCCTCCTAGATTGTAAGCTCGAAAGAGCAGTGCCCTCAATCCCCTCATGTTTTGCATTGTATTGGTATTGTTCTGTCACATGGTCTGTCCCCCTTTGTAATGTACAGCGCTGAGCGAACCATTGGCGCTTTATAAATACTGTATAATAATAACTCCTACACCTCTGCCCGGCCGACGTCAGACAGTTTGTCTTGGAGAGAGAGCCAGCATGTACTAAAGCTGCAGCCGATTTGGCAGATACCTTCGTCCACACGCAAGTGTCTGACCATCGCAAGGCTCCTCCGAACAGCTGGAAAGGGGGGAAATCGCCCATAGCAACCACTCCTACGTCGGTGAGTCAAGCTTCCCCTCCACCCACACCTGCAGCACTGGGAGCCAAGCCATCCCTGCCTGACAACTGCAGATGTTTCACCTGTGGGAAAGCCGGACATCTCAGGACGCAGTGTCCTGAGCAGAAGCAGACGACATCATCTGGCCAGCCGGCCAGCAACTCTTCTTCCGTGCTGTTTGTCTGCAGGAAGATGCGGGTAACCCATGCCAACTTGCAGCCAGTCACTGTGGGCAACCGGTCTGTAACTGTTTTCCGGGACACCGGGACAGAAGTCACCTTGATCCGGCCAGAGGTGATTGAGCAGAGGAACCTCATCCCAAGAAAGTTCCTTACCCTCACAGGAGTTGGGGGGACCCGTTCACGCATACCCTGTGCAAAGGTATTCATAGATTGGGGTGCGGGAAGGGGGATGAAGGAGGTGGGGGTCTCGGAGGAAATTCCCACACCTGTTTTGTTGGGTGCTGACCTAGGCACTCTTGTTTCCTATTATGCCCCGGTCGAGAATACCCGGAAGGGCCCCCTGGAACTCTCTGGACATGCCAAGGTACTGTGTGCAGATATTGGGGTAATGTCTGGGCAACCTGTGGATGGACAGAGGGAGGGGGCTGGGAATGGAGTGGGGCTACAGGATTCTCCATTAGCTGGAGAATGAGAAGAAATCCCTTTGCCTGGGGAGGTATCGAACTCATGTGTAATTGATATTATAAATGTGACTGTTGATAATGATAATGATGAGGATGATAATGTCAGTAATGTTGATGAGAATGTTTGTAATGCTAATGATGGTTATGATATTCATGATGAAACAAATAATGCATTTTCATGGTTGGGGGTCACCCACAGTGCTGTGAAGGGGGCAGAGGTACAATATCTGGGGGCTGAGCAAAGGGATGGTCTGGATAGGCCTGTCCCTTGCCCAGGCTCAGAAGATTATGCCTTGGTAAGTGTCCAGCCATTGGCCTTGCATGGTACTGGGCAGCCGGCTGGGACTTGGAGTTCCACACATAAGGCAGAACTGAAAAGCAATCCACAAAGGAACTTCAGAGGTCAGCTAGCTGAGGGCTTCTCTGCTGAGGAGGGTAAACAACATCTGGATGGGCCTTGTAGTCCCACATGCAGGCCAATACTGGAAAGCCATTCACACAGGGATTGGCTAGATGTGAACTTCCCTGCTGGGAAGAGTAAACACAAGCCTGACAGGAAAAATGGCCTATCAGCAGGGGGCTGGAAGCCTGAAAGCATGTCATCTGATCTGACCTGTCATGGTGTGTCATCAGGCAGACAAACATGTGTCCTAGGCAGCGACAGCACACTTGGATTGGGAGTGCGAGGGGCCTTATTGGGGTTGATGCTCGGATTTCAGAGAGGGGGCTGCGGCCCTCAGCTCCAATCACCTCTCCTTTCCATTCAGGTGCAGAAGCTGCTGGCAATGCCTATGATCGATGGTGTCTGGGTTCTAGGAAACCCGGGGAGAGCTCACCGTGCGGTTCAGGAGTTAGACGGCAGAATGTCTGCCTCCCTTCCGCCAACATCATCTCCCAGGGGTGCAGGCTAAATGGGCCAAAGAGACAGAGGGAATGGCGCAGTCAGGAATCCAGGGGGCAGCTCGAGTCTGGCCATCCCCGGTAGTCTCGATCCCCAAACAGGATCTGATGACCGGGCTTTTTGAGGACCTTGGAAAACTGAGCGCCAGCCCTGTGAGTGTGGCACACCCCATGCCCGGGGGCCATGAGGTAATGAAGCATCCGGAAGGTGCCCGCGGTTTAACCATCATGGACCTGAGCAGGGGGTATGGGTCACCATCTCTAACCCAGGAGGCTCAGGACAAGCCAGCCTTCACTACCCCATGTGGCTTGCCTGAATCCACGGGAGAGTTAGTTGGGATTGAGAATGCACCAACCGCCTCTCCAGGGGTCAGGAATGACCTGCAATGCAGAGTGGAACTGGGTGCAGTTGCCCACTGTAGGGGTCTTACGGTGTTTGGCCCTGTCTGGGAAGAGCAACTTGGACCCCTGTCACTAGTCAGGAACGAACTGCCCGTGCCTAGTCTGACAGTCGAGAAGGGTAACTGTCAGAGGGGCATGTCAGTGGTTCAGCTTTGGGAACCACCGGTAGGAAGAGACCCCCAGAGGTCTGGGCATGGGGAGACTGAAGCAGTTATGGCCTGGTCTGCTCCCCAGGCCAAACAGCAGGTTACGTCAGTCGTGGGTGCAGCTGGCTATGGTAAGACACCTGGGTGCAACTATCATGGCTCAGCTGGACCTGTGACTGACCTAGCAGAGAGGAAACTGGAGGAACTGGTGTCCTGGATGCTAGCACGTAACAAGGACTGTCCATCTTGGATGAAGGTACCTGTGGACACATCTGGGAGGCGAGTTCCAGAATTTGCCTGTCCGGTTCTGGTGCACACAGGCGCCACTACCGTCGGGCAAGATGTATACCTAGGCCTGAGGAAGAAGATGGGAGAGGGAAATCTCCTTCTCTACCTCGACAAGAAGCTACATATTAATATGTTAGCAGATGACACCCCTGAGCCGAAGTGTTTTGTGAACAGGTGGGCACCCCAGCAGTTGCCACGATATCCGGATAGTCACAGCCGACTGGGGCTCACTCGTGACCACTCACTTGGTCGGCACAGCAGTGTTGCAGGGGAGAACAGCTTCCTTGTCAGAAGAAACTTGATTCTCCCGCAGTGCAGTGGTACCAGGTCGACCCAAGGTGAACCTCTGGGCAGAGGTCGGTTGCGTCAGGAGGGAAATTGTAGTTCCCTCCCATGCAACCACCTAAGGGAGGAGGTGTGGCAGGCGTACACCCAGAGATGGACGCAGTTCAGCCATTTTGGCTTCAACCTCCATCTTGGCCAAGGGGTTAACTATACTGACAAACATATTTCCCCCTCCTTCTCCCCCTTCCCTCTCTGAGAGGCACAGTGGCATTTGGCCAGTGTGTGTGTATGTTAGGAGTGTCACAGGAGGCCAGAACCCAGCAGGGGGCTAGGAGCTATAAAGTCCCCAAGAGAGCTGGGGCCTAGCTAGCCAAAGAACCTGTGCAATGTAACACCTCGTATAAGATAAGGCAAGCTTTCCCTGGACTTCAAAGAACATTCCAAGGAAACACGACCAGATAACCTTTGGTGAAATATATTTTCACCTATGTCTCATATCTTGGACGATGAAAGACTTACATAAAAACCAGACATATCGTCAGATTGGCTAAGAGGAGACGAACAATTTGATGGGTCACTCTCCTTGTCTCGAATACATAGGAAAGCAGAAAAGTAGAGCTCGGGAACCATTCAGTGTATAATTTCATAATTCATATCTACTCAATCCTCAGACGTGTCTGGATCATAATCTACCCGCGGGTGGAGTGTCACTTGTGCATAGGAAAAGTTATGAGCCAAAATATGAACTAGACGAGATTTTGGTTCTAGTTTAGGGCTACGCCCAGACCTCCATGCCCTAAATGGGGTATTGGTCCTTGACTTCAGAGACACTCCCTGCTGGGGAACTACAAATTGGGCTGTCGGGCCTAAGAGAAGGAAGTTAAAGAAGTCTCCCATTTTAACATCAGTGCCACCTGGGGAGACCCATGCCCTTTCGCTCTGAAACTTGGATCTGCTAACCCAGGACTTTGGCAAGTACCTTAACCCTTTCACCTCTCTCTGATATCTCTTAGCTGTGCTGTTGGTCTCTGTATATTTATACAGTATATATATCTTAGTTACATCTTTTTCTGTAAATATTTTTATTGCACCCCTTTGACCTTTCAGTAATAAATCTTTCCTTCTGAAAGTGTTGAACTGTTTCTATAGCTCTGTATTGCAATTTATGAATTCCTGCCTCTAAAGAGAACGCTACTGTGTTTGTTTAACCCTCTGTATAACCGTGTTATACAGACGATTATCTCAACCATTATAGTGTTAGAACTGATATTGCTGAGTTTCCTCTTTCTCTGTACAAAAAGGAGGTGGTGGCAGTGTGAAGGGTTAATTGTGTAATTAACCTGACCCAGTAACAATCGCTCAGGCTGCCGGTACATCGATTGTGGTCCAATTAGCTGGAAAATCATTGTGCAGGGTACAGCTGGGTGTGGCATTGTTACGCACGTGACATCGCGGTTTTAGATTGGCTAGTCCTTCGGTCACGAGTTTGGTGAGAAGGGCTGGGGTCTGACACCGCATCCGTCACACATATTGGACGTCGTGATCATGGGATCGTCACATGTTGGTGGCAGCGATCTCGCAATCGTGACACCTACTACTACTAACTTTCAGGGATATTGCCCCAAACCCTGGCCTACACCATGTAACTCTCACCCCCAGAGCCAGCAGTCATCCTTCTCTGGCAGCAGCTGCAGCCCTCAATCTTATTTCACTGCTTCAGCAAGCCAGCCCCCCTCATATATGCCCTCTGGTATTCCTGCTCAGTCTTTTGCAAAATTTTGTCAATTATTTTTTCCTCTCCAACTCCCTCAACTTACTTACTGTTATTAAAACCTGCTCCAGGAATCTGACTCTTCTCTCCCTCTCCAGCTGCTTCCAATGGTGACTTCCTCTGGACTCACTCACCCAGACCCAACAGATGAAGATTATGGAGCTGGACTTCTCCTTTCCCTTTCTCCCTAAAGCACTTTTCAGGTTTTTCCTACACCTCCCTCACTGTCCCTTAGCTGTTTTGAAGTGAACTGTATTCGTATTTTTACTCCAGTTGGCCAGAAGGTCAGTAAATGACTGCAATCCTCAGACAAAGTGCCAAGCTTTCTCGATGACTGCTCTGTATGGCTACCCTACTTTCTGTCCTCTGAAGTAACCTCAGCCACTTCTCAACTACTCAACCGACCCTCTTCTTTTAACCTAATGCAAAAGGCACAAATCACCACTCACTCCAATGGCAACACACTCTATCTTGGATTCTCTCCCTCTGTACTCCCCGGAACCGCTCTAACACCTTTTTCTCTCTCTGATTACAACCATATCAGTTTCACACTCTTCTTTTCTCCAGCCTCCTAGGCCTCTAAGCAGCAAACAGTTACCCACAGAAACCTTCACCGCCTCAATCCTTCCCATTTTCACGCTGCTACTGTCATGGTCTGGAGTATGACCAGTACCTATAGCAGTAGAGAGGCACCCACTGATGAGCTGCATAAGTACAGATTCAGGTCACCCTGGAGGATGACACGGGCTCATCTGAGGTGCAGAGTTTAAGTACTATCTGGTGAACACCAGAGCTGCTGATGGTGGAGATGTGTTTTGCTGCATGTTAGCACCAGGTTGCGGTCTGCAGGATCGCCCCACCAAGAGGTGAGCAAGCCAGGGTCCAGCAGCAGACATAGCAGGTAGGGATAAAAAGAAGCATAGTCAGTAAAGAAGTCAAAGGTTGGTAATGAGTCATTACAGGTTGGGATCATGCAGAAGCATAATGTAGGAAGAAGCCAGATTGGTAACGAGTGGTAGCAAAGATACCTACGAGTGAGAAGAGTGAGATATAATCTCCACTCCCCAGCTCACCCTCTCAATCTCCTCACGTATCACAAATCTACTAAGCCACATATTAGCATGGATGTCACATCACTACCTTAAACTCAATCTTTCAAAAACTGAGCTTGTAATATTTCCTCCTCCCCAATCCCCCCACTCACGAGTTTACCATTAAGATCAACCGCACAACCATTGGTCTTTCGCCTCATGCCAGGGTGCTAGGCGTAATCCTAGACTCTGACCTCTCCTTTGGGCCCCACATCCACTCACTGGCTAAATCCTGCTGCCTCAACCTCCGGACCATTTCCAAAATCTGCCCATTCCTGACCAATGACACCACAAAACAACTTATCCATGCCTTGGTTATATCCCGCCTCGATTACTGCAACTCCCTCCTCACTGGTCTACCGTTACATATGCTATCCCCCCTTCAGTCTATTATGAATGCTGCTGCTAGACTCATACACCTTACCAACCGATCAGCGACTGCTGCCCCTCTCTGCCAATCCCTTCACTGGCTTCCACTAACCCAACGTATAAAATTAAAAATGCTAACTAAAATACTAACCACAGCTCACAAAGCCATCCACAACACTGCCCCTAGCTACATCTGCAACTTCATCCACAGATACCTCATCCACAGATACCACCCAAAATGCCTACTCCACTCCTCCCCCTTCCTCTCTAGCTCCCTCAACACCTCCTCCCATGCTCACCTCCAGGACTTCTCCAGAGCCTCTCCCATCCTCTGGAACTCCCTACCACAACATGTCGGGTCAGCCCTCACCCTGTTTGCCTTTAGGCGATCTTTGTAAACTCAGTTCTTCAGGGAAGCCTACCCCACCTCCACCTAAGAACTGTACTTGAATCACCTCCACCAGATCATCCCCCGAAACTATCACCTTTTGTATCACCTCCCCCTTCCTTTAGATTGTAAGCTCCACGAGCAGGGCCCTCACATTCCTTCTGTACTGAAATGTATTGTAATTGTACTGCCTCCCTTATATTGTAAAACGCTGCACAAACTGTTGACGCTATATAAATCCTGTATAATAATAATAATAATAATATTTGCTGGTGAGAACACAATAATCTGGCAAACAATGGCATAGTTTAAATCTGGAAGTTCATGGGAGGAGCATAGAGTTCAAGCTTGCCAGAAAAACTGGGTTCAAAGCAAGATCATTCAAGGAATTGTCCAGGGAGCAGTTCAGCATCTCACATGGCTCAGTAAGAAGAGACATCAACAGAGACAGCAGAGTTTGTAAGTTCAGACCCAGACCCTGACAGTAGTACTCCCCTCCTGAACAAAAAAGTAGCAATCACCCCAAAGTATAGCTAGCCTTTGCAGCAAGGTGCACATGGAAGGCAACGCTCATCACAAACAAAGATTTCCCAGAACACTTACAAGCTAGCCTTCAATAAAACAAATTGAGCCTGTCTAACAATTCACATTAAAAACAGAGGGTTGTGTTTGTAAATATATGCATAAAGCCGCAGTGCCTATGTCAAAGTTCCTCTGTGTACTGTGGTCCTAAGTCTTTAATTTTCAGAGTCTACAAAGTTGAAGCAGATAAGGCAGTGGATAGATTAAGAGTAGGTTTGAGCACAATGGCAGCTGAACACAGCTAGTGTGCCTCCGCATCAAATTAAACCAAAAAAATGGCAACCATCCCAACCTATAAGTAGCCTTGTAGTAAGATGCACATGGAAGGGTAATGCACATCACAAAGATTTCCCACTACACTTACAAGCCAGCCTGCAAAAAAACCCAAAAAACAAATTGACCCTGTCAAACAACTCATGTTAAAAAAAGAGGGTTTGGTTTGCATACCGTTGCAAATATATGTGTAAGCTGCAGTGCCTACATCAAGGCACTTCTGTGTACTACAGTCCTAACTCTAAATTACAGAGTCTCCAAAGCTCATAACAGTAATAGAGGTGACATTTTCTAACGGGGACATTCTGGTGCTTCTAGTGATACATTGGGATTCCCTCACTTTGGAGGGATTTCTTCTCACTTCCTGTTTTAGCTATGGGACAGGAAGTGAAGTGAAATCTCCACAATGGGCACAGTTGGCAAAAAAAAAAAATCTTACAGGAATTATAACCCGCCCATACTATATCCCACATTTGTCACACTGTTTTGACCTTTTATTGTAAAGCCAGGTAGATTACCTGTTATAAAAAAAAATAAAATAAGTCCTTCTGTTCTAGGGTAGCTAAAACAGTATAAAAGAGACACATTACCGCAGCATGTCAAATTCCTTTAACCACTTGCCCTCCAGAGGATTTACCCCCCTTCGTGACCAGGCCATTTTATGCATCACGGCATTACTTTAACTGACAACTGTATGGTCATGCAACGCTGCACCCAAATGCAATTTACGTTCTTTTTTTTCCCACAAATAGAGCTTTCTTTCAGTGGTATTTTATAGCCTGTGTGTTTTTTATTTTTTGAGCTATAAACAAAAAAAGACTGACAATTTTGCTATTAAACATCTCCAATAAAAAAAAATTAAAAAAATTTAAATTCGTCATAAATTTAGGGCAAAATGTATTCTGCTACATGTCCCAATACTTGTAAATTAATTTGTTTATGTGGAAGTTATAACGTTTACAAATGGCGGTATATATACTGGAATTTTTTTTTTCTTTTACTAGTAATGGCGGCGATCAGCGACTTATAGCGGGACTGCGGAGGGCATTCTGACACTGGGGGGAATCGACTTGGTGTCACTGACATCCCCAGTGACACCAATACAGTGATCAGTGCAAACAAAAAGCACTGACATTGTACTAATGGCACTGGGCAAGAAGAGGTTAACATGTGGGGCGATCAAAGGGTTAAATGTGTGCTGTATGCTGTTTCACATTATGTGCTGTGTGTGCTTTCAACTGTAAGCACACTGCTATGCAGAGCCATACAAAGTCGTGTGCAGGAGCGGAAGGGAGAGAACTGTATTGTTTACAACTGTCTCCCCCATCGGTAAGGCTACATGCACACTGGGCATTTTAATAATGCTGGTAATGTTAGCTGTGTAAAGTCACCTTAAAAACGTGAGTTTTTCAGCATTTTTGCATTAGCGTTCAGTGGCGTTTTGCTGCATTTGCATTTTTTAGCGTGTTTTTTTACCTGTAAAAAAAAGCTGTTTTGCCATGTTAGAGAGTCAGCATTAGAGCATTTTTATAGCTAAAAAACTCCTCTAGAAACCCACTAGTTCTGGGTGGTTTTTTCCCAGCCAAAAAAAAGCTGATTACAGTCTATGTGTGCATGGACACATAGGATAACAGGCTGGGGAGCTTACTGGCTATAGAAAAAAACATCAAAAGCCAAAAACAGCAGCTATAAAAACATCCAGTGTGCATGAGGACTAATACTCAGTGATCACGGGGTGCCGGCGAGTAATCACCCGGTGATTGACAGCTGAGCTGCGAAACTGCAAAATCACGCGGGAATTGAACCAATTGGACACTATGCTCCAGGTAAGACCTGGAAGTGCACCTTAGAAACAGATTCACCACTGGATTGAGAAAGGTAAGTAACCCCTTATCTACTCCATCAAATAATATATAATCGAAATGTTCCTCCAAAAACCGCTCCCCAACACATCAGGCTGCCATGCTGTTCCAGGTTGTTGCCAATCTTTGTAAAAATTCAAGTTCCAAACTACATTGCCAGCTTATGATAGGTCACACCAGAAAATGTTGGTTATTTACCAGAACTACATGGTGCAAAATCCAGTGCAGCTCTGCATAAAAAACAGCATCTAGGTTTTATTGTCAAGCTTAATTGAACAAGTTGAAGTTAGAAGCTGATTGGCTACAAAGCACATTTGCACCAGATTCTGAGTGCACCAGTTTTAGTAAATCTCCACCAATGCATTTACTGATGGGTGTTCTAACTGTCAGATTATACTATCTTGCCTAGGGCCCATTTCGTCTTAATCCAATTTTTGCACCACATGATGTGAGAATTGACTGCAGTCTTCTTTCATTTCAGGTAGCAAGAGCTGTACAATGGAAACTCCTCCAGGACATCTCCTGAAAGAAACTTGTGAATAACTGTGCATTTGCATTTAAAATGAAATAAAGTGTGTTACTCCTGCGCTACCAAAACTAAATTAATCAGTGTGACCAAGCAATAATCTGAGCTATCATAAATGTGTGTATATGTTTTTAAATAATTAAAGCGACTGCAAGCATCTAAATATGTTCTCACATGGATAAAGTAATTGACGTGATCTAGTGTTGATGCTGTGCTACTATCAATACAAGTGCATAAACAAAAAATGAAAAATAATGAATACAGTATATGTAACAATAGCAAAAATAAACCTGTACAATTCTATATTCAATCACATATCAATATCCTGAAAGTCCATGACGTTCATAATATTATAATGATAATCCTCCACCAAGAGATTAGAGTATTAGAAATGCTTTTCCACTTGACATAATTATGTGTCACCTCAATAGGTGATTTGAACACCTCAATCCAATGATTTGGAGAGGTGTCCCAAAACATTTGGCAATATAGTGTATAGTGGTGTATACTGTAATATAGTGATCAATCTTCCTCCAGTGCTTGCAACCTCCTTGACCTCCAGACCACTAGGGGTTCTCCACTCCTTCCTCCTTAAGAACCAGCATCAAGGAGTGTGGTGCCTTTAAGGTTCCTATACATTCAATTGCCACCATTTACGTTGCCCATATGGGAGGGAAAAGAACAAATATGCCTTGTGTTGTGTAGTATGTTAAAATTCCAAATTTATTAAAATAGTAATGCACTTACATAATGTAATATTAAAAATGTTTTTAGAGTATACAGAGCACTGTTTATACTTGCAGATGATGTCACTTCTGATCCGCGTCTGCCTCCCCTCAAGTTCTATGCATTACGTCACAGTCACGTGACTTCATCAGGAGATGATGAAGTCATGTGACTGAGACGTAGCGCGTAGGGTGTGAGCGCCTCTTCTTGTGCTTCTTCTTCAAACCTCTTTTACAAAGGAGCTGATTGGGGCTCCAAAACACGTTAGCTTGGCAACGAAGGTTGCGGATCCACCCTCCCCTGATGTCTCTTCCGGTTGTGAGGTCCACGGTGGTTTCTGACATCACTTCCAGTTCCGCGTCTTATGGCGATCTTGGAAGTCTGGCCCCATACAACGCTGCTGTGTGCGGATCATGCGTCGATACTTCTTACAGTGGCTGACACATATCCAAAAACATCCACAATGGTGTAGCGTGCCAGTTCACAACTTATGCAAAATCCTGCTACACAAAAAATTAGAGAGCCACCTGACTGATTATTTCGCATTTAATTCCCCTTATTGACAATCCGTTTACCTTGCAGAATGCACACAAGGCTTACATCCAAGGTATCTTTATCAAATTATGTGCAAGGGAAAATAAACAGAGACAGCACCAAATAGACAACCTTTTCTCATATATACGCTCTTTAGAAGATCAGAATAAACTTAAACCCTCTCAGCAGATAACTACTAAGTTATCTCAATTAAGATACGAACTACGGTAAACACTGTTGTATAATTACAAAAAATATGTTAAAAGGGTGAAAATGCAGTTCTATTCCTCCGATAATAAAGTGGGCATGGAACTAGCACGCATAATACAAGGTCAGCGTTTTAAAACGAGAATACAATTTCTAATCAACCCCAAATCACACAACAAAGTTTATGACAATCAGCAGATTGCAGATGTATTTAGCGAGTACTATAGTTCTCTTTATAATTCATGCCAAGATAATCAAGTCTATCAACCTTCCTTAGATGATATAGACAACTTCTTAGATAAATTAAAGTTACTGCAGCTTTCTAACTTACAGCTCCAAAACTTGAATTCTCCCTTTTCCTTACCTGAAGCACTCCAGGCTATAGGCACACTACCTAACAACAAATCCCCGGCCCTGATGGCCTAACTGATTAATATTATAAACAATTTAAAAGTACACTATTCCCATATCTTAAAACATGTGTATGACGAAGCTATGTTAGTAGCTATGATAGTGACGTTACCTAAGTCAGGGAAACCACCGGAAACTCCCCTTAACTTTAGTCCTATATCTTTCCTGAATAACGATATAAAAATTTACGCAAAAATGCTGGCGCTTCGTTTGGTAGATATTTTACCCACCTTAATTCACCCTGACCAGTCTAATTTTACCAAAGGGAGACAGACCTCCAACGCCAATAGGCGGGTGATGAACATCTATCATCTGGCAAGGAGATATCGGACGCCTTCTCTGGTGCTGGTTTTAGACACAGAGAAGGCGTTTGATAGAGTAAATTGGTTGTTTCTACAAAGAGTGCTTCTTAGATTCAGATTTCAGGGACATGCTATTGGCTATTTTGGCCTTGTATACTCTTCCATCTGCACGAGTTTATACTTCAGGTGTGTTGTCGAAACTTTCCAAATAACTAATGGCTCCCATCAGGGATGCCCTCTGTCTCCACTCATTTTCAATCTCATGTTGGAGCCCTTGGCCTCTAGCATTAGACAACAGCCTGATATCACTGGTTTCCAATTCAAAAGTAACAAACATGTTATAAGCTCGTTCGCAGACTATGTTATTTTAATGCTGACTAATCCATTGTCCTCCTTAGATTATGTGGTACAGTTACTTCACCAGTATGGTATGGTATCATATTACAAAGTTAATGATGCTAAATCCCACATACTTGATTTAGGGGTACTACCACAACATAGATATAAATTACAATCTAAATTTCCTACCTATGGAAAGACTCAGGTATTACTTATTTAGGCATCACACTTACAACCTGCCCTGGCCAACTATTTAAAGCTACCTACTTGCTGCTGGAAAACAGGTTAAAAGAGGGTCTATTATCATTAAGCAAACAAGTTTTATCATTGTGGGGTTGATAAGTGGCATTTAAGATGCAGTTACTACCTCAGATTCTGTATGTATTTCGCTCTGTACTTATTCCGGTAAATAAGAAGTTCTTTCATACCCTACAGTCTATACTACACAGATTCCTTTAGGAGGGGAGAATAGCACATTGTGCATTTACTAAATTGATTAAAGCGAGATCCGCAGGGGGAATGGGACTGCCAGTTATTTCTGATTATCATCTAGCTGCAATTCTAGCACAACTGTGGTACTGGTTTCCAAATTCACCCACTTCTATATGGGGGGAGCTTGAACAAACAGAAATCCCAGGCAGGAACCTATATACGTATCTACTGTCTTACCCTTACCTTAGTGATAATCCACAGAAATTCTCGCCACCAATACTAGCGACGCTGACTGAGTGGAAATCACTAAACACCTCCTTAGGTAAATTATTCCAGATTCCAACTGTCCAATTGTCCGTTCCAATCTCTATATATGCCATAAAGGATCTAGACTTAGGACAATGGAAAATGCATGGTATACAGCAGATATCAGACTTAGTTGCAGATTCTTCTCTGAAATCTTTTGCTTCTCTGCAAAGAGAATTCCACTTACCAGACTTAGAATGCTATTCCTATTTCAGAGTAGCGTCTTTCACCCGTAAAAATATCCTCATCAAATATGAGCTTCCATGGACAGTTTGACGTTACTACATGTCCAAGACTATTAGCAAAGGAGGGATTTCGACGATTTATAACTTTTTTAGTGGCAAAACACTGTTTGCTAAACCGCCCTCTATCTTATCCTGGGAAAGAGACCTTGCTAGCTCTTACGTACAAAGGCAAAAAGCCTTACAGTATACATTTACCGCTACCAAATGTGCTAACCTATGGGAAATTACCCACAAAATTATATTAAGGTGGTACCATACTCCACATAGATTGTCTAAATGTCATTCCTCTCGATCTCCATTGTGCTGGAGGCAATGCAAGCAGACTGGTACTTTATATCACATGCTTTGGTCATGCAGTAAATTAGAATACTTTTGGCTATCAGTGTTTGATATTCTCACCCAGGTCACTGGACTATCTATTTCACCCTCTCCTGCACTAGCTATTTTGAACCTGGGGATAGAGGATATTCCTCTTTCCTTTAGACAATTTACGACTCATTTATTCTTGGCAGCAAAACTGGCAATCCTACTCATATGGAGATCACCATCTTCCCCTAATATAAATGAGACCATACAGATACTTCACACTCACTACACATATGAAAATATGTTGGCTATTAATGCTGGGAAATATTCCACCTTTAGTAAGAACTGGCAGGTTTGGAATCTCAAAGGAAAACGTATATGTAAACGTACTGTATTTTTTGCTCCGTAAGTCCCCCCCCCCCCAAAAAGGGGGAAAATTTCAGAGCGTCTTATGGAGTGGCCAGTCCGCTATTTCCGCTGCCGACACCGTGTCAGAAGACCGGGCCGGGCGCTCAGCTGTTCTCTGCAGCAGGACCTTACCTGTTCCTCGGTCCAGCACTGGTATCTTTGGTGTGGGCTCCCGGCTGTGACAGCCGGGGGCCCACTGCGCATGCACGAGAAGTGCTGTGCTTTGTGAATGGTCCAGCGCCTTCTGGGACACATGACAGGTCCCAGAAGATGCCAGGCCATTCACAAAGCGCAGCGCTTCTCACACATGCGCAGTGGGCACCAGGCTGTCACAGCCGGGTGCCCACACTAAAGAGAGGACAACTCTGCAGAAGTGGGACCGGGTACCTGTCAAATTCAGGTACCCGCTCCCCCTCCCTCCCTCCCCAAAGGTCCGCAGTCTCTTGGTCATCCCCTGTACTGTCTGCAGTCTCTTGGTCAGCCCCTGTACTGTCTGCAGTCTCTGGTCATCCCTTGTACTGTCTGCAGTCTCTAAAAGGACAGGCTATATGAGCGCTGGGTTGTGGTATAGATGGAGAGCTGCCAGCATAAAGAGGGAAACCTCACGATCCTCCAACGGAAATATAAACAAGTAAAAATATGCAGCGCTAGAATGATATTGATGAGCAATAAATATGCATATATATAAATATAAAAGTTAATAAATAAATAAAATAATGGTTGTCCAAACTGGTGTTTAACAACGCTAAAAGGTAAAAAGGACAGTCTTAGGTAAAATCCCATAAGGTGCATATAGTGACAATTGTGCTCTAATCAGTATGATAAATATTGTGAATTTCCGTGATTGCTGTGGCTGTGAAAATAGGTGTACAATGCACTAACCAGACAGCACAAATGATTGTGCCTTGGAGTATATAAGACTATATATAGTATATATATTACTCCTTGGTACTCAGGGAATGGAACCATTGCACACAGAAGAAGTCATCAAGGCAGGAACTAACCACCAGGTGTCATCCATCCAGGACAGGTTACCAGTCTCCAGCAGTACAGATCTCAGCCATCAGGACAGGTTATCAGTCTCACGCAATACAGATCTCGGCCATCGGGGATCATGCAAATATGCATAGATGAGGTTGGAAGAAGCACCTTAGGAGAAGGGGGGCTTGCCGGTTAAAGAAACGAGCCCAAGAGAAGAAAAGCTCTAATAGTGTAGTAGTTTTATTGCTTCAGATAAAGGTGACATCAAAAAACAAAAAATCAGACACTTACATAAAATGATCCAATAGGGGCTCCGGCCATGTGTGGGGCCGTGCGGTGTGCTGGTAATGGTTAGGGGCACCTACTAACGCGTTTCGTGTAACACACTGTATCAAAGGGAGAGTGCCCAATATACTAGCCCCAAATATATACTGATCGGCGCGCATGCGCCCTAATTCGTTGCCGCGTCATCGCGGTATTTTCGAGTATGCGCAGTGCATGCGAATGGCAGCCATTTTGTTGACTGCGGTCACTAGACACCGATCGTCAATCGCGCATGCGCGGTGACCATTTTGGTCGCCGGCGGTGGCCATTTTGTTGTGGGGGGAAAAGACATGCAGGCTAAAGAAGAAACACATTATGTGTACTGGGATGGAGCAACGCCACAATCCGTGTATCTACATGGCCAGAAAATCTCTTAATGCCTAAATAGCACTCCTTTATTATAGGTGGAACATTATGGGGACATATTAGTAGATATTGAATGATCATAGTGAGTTAAAAGAAGTGTGCACTAGCACTATGCACACTACATTAATATCGCCCCCTAATGACCGGAGGTTGTTAAACGGATATATGGTAGCTCCATTCCACATGATATATGCATGATAAGTCATAAAAATAGGTATATATGAAAGTATAAAATCAGTAAATCAATACAAAATACATAGATGTCAAAACACACATATAAATTCAATTCAACAAAATAAGATAAACACAGGATAAAAGTCCAGAATCCAATTTACCTATATGCAAGTGGATATAGAATATATGATAAATCAAAGTAGCATTGTACAGGGCTAAGGTGTACAATGATTATACGGCTAAAATGTCAAAGAGGGGATAAGAAAAATGTAGATCCATAATAAAATTTATCGATAGAATTGATAAAAATCATCAATGAAAAATCATTAAAAAAATCTTATATATAATAAATTAATTAACAAATAAACCTCTCTTTAATTACATAGAGACATAATGGATAATGATATGGATAATCTTGTGTGATATTTTTTCATAAAAAAGGCCTACGTATCATCTGTAATATTAAATATTCATAAAATACAAGGACCATATTCAAAACCTCACTCCACATAAAGATGATTCTGTATTAAAATTGAGCCTCACTTAAGAGAATAAAACCATGAAGTGGCATAAGACATAGGCAGGAAAGGAGGAGAGGGGTTCTAGCTAGTGTCAATAAAACAATTGATATCTAAGTCAATGTTGAGATTATGAGGAGAAAGTGTCTTAAATAAAAAAAATCCACTTGGTTTCCAACATGGAAACATCCCTCCTTTTAAAAGTACCCCTCCAATGATTATTAACCAATACACGCCCGGCCAATAGCCAAAAGGCGGCCGGCAAAATGTATTGGATTTCCGGGTTGGACGCCAAATGGCGTCCTCCCGCACATGCGCACTTTTTGAGCTTGCAGAGCCACGCAGGGGCGCGATCTGTCACCGGCCGTGTACCTCGGACACAGCTGATGACAGATCTGAATATCGGCCCTGTTGCCGGTACCATGTGACCTGCTGTGACCAATCACAGCAGGTCACATGACAGTTGTATACAATGGATGGCTTCATTCATGCCATTCATTGTATACTACTGTCTAGCTCTGAATGGTCACAGCTAATCACATGCACATGTCATGTGATTAGCTGTGGCCAAATCACAGCTAAGCTAAGCAAACTGGTAAAAAAAAAAAAAAATACTGATCACTTCCCCAAAGTAGTACAATGTTACTATGGTAACAATGTACTACTTTGGACATAGTGAAATATGAAAAATAATTCTTAAAAAAAAGAAAAAAATTTAATAAAAAATTAAAAATAATAAAAAAATAAAACAAAAAAAAATATTTTTTTTTTCATACTGTCACCAGTCAGTGTCCCTGATCCCCGCCATGCCAGTTATATGAAGACGCTGTACTGCACTGGTGACAGTATGTAAAAAAAAAATAGTGAAAATAATTTTTTCATTTTCCAAAAAATTATGACAAAAAAATACAACTTCAAAAAACTCGCCATGCCTCTTATGAAGTACGTTGGACTGTCTACTCTGCAAAAATGGGTCATTTGGGGGATATCTGTACTGTTCTGACATTCTTGGACCTCAAGAAATTAGATTGGCCGTCAGTACTTCAGGATTGATCAATATTCAAATCTACACCATAGTTTGTGAACTCTATAACTTTCCTATAAACTAAAAAATGCATCCTAAGTTGGGTTATTTTCACCAAAGACGTAGCAGAATACATTTTGGCCTAAATTTATGAAGAACAATGAAGAACAAGAATATGAAGAACAAAGAAAAACGTGTTTTTTTTCAAAATTTTCATTTTTTTTTATAATTTAGCAAAAAATAAAAACCCCGGTGGTGAATAAAAACCACCAAAAGAAAGCTCTAGTTGTGTGAAGAAAATGCTAAAATTTTAGTTTGGGTACAATGTTGTATTACCGCGCATTTGTCATTCAAAGTGTGAGAGCGCTGAAACCTGAAAAATGGCCTGGGCAGGAAGGTGTAAAATTGCCCAGTATTCAAATGGTTAATAACAGCAATGCCTGTGAATTTTAAAAAAATGGGGCTTTCTGTGATGTTGTTGTCTAAAATGCATGGACAAGGAGTGCTCCTTAAAGCCTTTTTTAATGTTGGACAAATGCTCACGTAGTCTATCCCTAAGCCTCCTGGTTGTTCTGCCCACATATTGCTTGCCACATGAGCACTCCAGCAGGTAGACTACGTGTGAGGTATTGCATGTGATAGTGGATTGAATGTCAAAAGTTCTTCCTGTTGTGTTTCATCTGAAAGATTTCACAGGGTTTTTATGTATACCATTTTAAATGCACAGCATGCACCTGTTGCAAGGATAAAAACCTTTGCGATTGAAGAAGAAAGTCAATTGTTTAGGAGGATTGACTATGTTCGGTGCAAGTTTATTTCTTAATGAAGGTGCTCTGCGGTAGGTGATTTCAGAATGGTCAGGTAGTGCACTCCCTAATATGGGGTCATTTTTCAGAATGATCCAATTTTTCTTTATAATTTTGGCTATGTCCTTATATTGTGTTGAGAAATTAGTAACAAATGGACAAAATCTTTCGGTCTGAACTTTGCCTCTAGAGGTGAGGAGGTTGTTTCTATCTACATCTCCAACCTTTTTGATCTCTGCTTCTAGTACTGTGGCATCATATCTAGAGATGAGCGAATCGAACTTGGCGAAGTGGAATTCGTTTCGAATATTAGGAAAAATTTGATTCGCGCCGAATCCGAAAATTAGCAAACTTCGGATGCACGAATCGAATTTTCCCCGATCGGCCGATTTTCATCCCTTCTACAGCCAGCAAAAAGTGTCCCTGTAGAGAGCTCCGCTATTTCTGACAGTTCTCTGACAGTTCCTTCACATTTACAGCGGTTGAAACATTGTATCTATTTGTTTCCATTTAGGATACAGATGTTTTTATTCGGAAACAAATAGATACAATGTTTCAACCGCTGTAAATGTGAAGGAACTGTCAGAGAACTGTCAGAAATAGCGGAGCTCTCTGCAGATACACTTTTTGCTGTACTGGAATTCTTCTTATTTTCATCCTACTTCTTCTTCTTCTTCATCCTCTTCTTCATCCTCATCCTCTTCTTCTTCTTCATCCTCATCCTCTTCCTCTTCTTCTTCATCCTCATCCTCTTCTTCTTCATCCTCATTCTCTTCTTCTTCTTCATCCTCATCCTCTTCTTCTTCACCCTCATCCTCTTCTTCTTCATCATCCTCATCCTCTTCTTCTTCTTCTTCCTCATCCTCCTCTTCTTCTTCTTCTTCTTCTTCATCATCCTCATCCTCTTCTTCTTCTTCTTCTTCTTCCTCATCTCTTCTTCTTCTTCTTCATCCTCATCCTCTTCTTCTTCTTCATCCTCTTCTTCTTCTTCTTCTTCCTCATCTTCTTCTTCATCCTCATCCTCTTCTTCTTCTTCTTCTTCTTCATCCTCATCCTCTTCTTCATCTTCTTCTTCTTCATCCTCATCCTCTTCTTCTTCATCCTCATCTTCTTCATCCTCATCCTCTTCTTCTTCTTCTTCATCCTCATCCTCTTCTTCTTCTTCTTCTTCATCCTCATCTTCTTCTTCTTCATCCTCATCCTCTTCTTCTTCATCCTCATCCTCTTCTTCTTCTTCTTCCTCATCCTCTACTTCTTCTTCTTCTTCATCCTCATCCTCTTCTTCTTCTTCTTCTTTATTCTCATCATCTTCTTCTTCTTCTTCATCCTCATCCTCTTCTTTTTCTTCTTCTTCTTCATCCTCATCCTCTTCTTCTTCTTCTTCTTCTTCTTCTTCTTCATCCTCATCCTCTTCTTCTTCCTCATCCTCATCCTCTTCTTCTTCTTCTTCATCCTCATCCTCTTCTTCTTCTTCATCCTCATCCTCTTCTTCTTCTCCTTCTTCATCCTCATCCTCTTCTTCTTCTTCTTCTTCATCCTCATCCTCTTCTTCTTCTTCTTCTTCTTCTTCTTCTTTTTCCTCATCCTCTTCTTCTTCTTCTTCTTCTTCTTCTTCTTCTTCTTCTTCTTCATCCTCATCCTCTTCTTCTTCCTCATCCTCATCCTCTTCTTCTTCTTCTTCATCCTCATCCTCTTCTTCTTCTTCATCCTCATCCTCTTCTTCTTCTTCTTCTTCATCCTCATCCTCCTCTTCTTCTTCTTCTTCTTCATCCTCATCCTCTTCTTCTTCTTCCTCATCCTCTTCTTCTTCTTCTTCTTCTTCTTCTTCTTCTTCCTCATCCTCTTTTTCTTCTTCTTCTTCTTCTTCCTCTTCTTCTTCTTCTTCTTCTTCTTCTTCTTCATCCTCATCCTCTTCTTCTTCATCCTCATCCTCTTCTTCTTCTTCTTCTTCTTCTTCTTCTTCATCCTCACCCTCTTCTTCTTCTTCCTCATCCTCTTCTTCTTCTTCCCCATCCTCATCCTCTTCTTCTTCTTCTTCTTCATCCTCTTCTTCTTCTTCTTCTTCATCATCCTCCTCTTCTTCTTCTTCTTCTTCTTCTTCTTCTTCCTCATCCTCTTCTTCTTCTTCTTCCTCTTCCTCATCCTCTTCTTCTTCTTCTTCTTCTTCATCCTCATCCTCATCTTCTTCTTCTTCTTCATCTTCTTCTTCTTCATCCTCACCCTCTTCTTCTTCTTCATCCTCATCCTCTTCTTCTTCCTCATCCTCATCCTCTTCTTCTTCTTCTTCATCCTCATCCTCTTCTTCTTCATCATCCTCATCCTCTTCTTCTTCTTCTTCTTCTCCTTCTTCATCCTCATCCTCTTCTTCTTCTTCTTCATCCTCATCCTCTTCTTCTTCTTCATCCTCATCCTCTTCTTCTTCTTCTTCTTCATCCTCATCCTCTTCTTCTTCTTCCTCATCCTCTTCTTCTTCCTCATCCTCTTCTTCTTCCTCATCCTCTTCTTCTTCCTCATCCTCTTCTTCTTCTTCATCCTCATCCTCTTCTTCTTCTTCTTCTTCTTCCTCTTCTTCTTCCTCATCCTCTTCTTCTTCTTCTTCTTCTTCTTCTTCTCTTCCTCTTCTTCATCATCCTCTTCTTCTTCTTCATCCTCATCCTCATCTTCTTCTTCATCCTCATCCTCTTCTTCTTCTTCATCCTCATCCTTCTTCTTCATCCTCTTCTTCTTCTTCTTCTTCTTCATCATCCTCTTCTTCTTCTTCTTCTTCTTCTTCTTCTTCATCATCCTCATCCTCATCTTCTTCTTCTTCATCATCATCCTCATCCTCTTCTTCTTCTTCATCCTCTTCTTCTTCATCCTCATCCTCTTCTTCTTCTTCTTCTTCATCCTCTTCTTCTTCATCCTCATCCTCTTCTTCTTCATCATCCTCATCCTCTTCTTCTTCTGCTTCTTCTTCATCATCCTCATCCTCTTCTTCTTCATCATCCTCTTCTTCTTCTTCCTCATCCTCTTCTTCTTCTTCTTCTTCCTCGTCGTCTTCTTCCTCATCCTCTTCTTCTTCTTCTTCTTCCTCGTCTTCTTCTTCTTCTTCTTCTTCTTCATCTTCTTCTTCTTCTTCATCCTCTTCTTCATCTTCTTCTTCTTCTTCATCCTCTTCTTCATCTTCTTCTTCTTCATCATCCTCTTCTTCTTCTTCTTCTTCTTCTTCTTCATCATCCTCTTCTTCTTCTTCTTCATCCTCATCCTCTTCTTCTTCTTCATCCTCATCCTCTTCTTCTTCTTCATCCTCATCCTTCTTCTTCATCCTCTTCTTCTTCTTCTTCTTCTTCTTCTTCTTCTTCATCATCCTCTTCTTCATCATCCTCTTCTTCTTCTTCTTCATCCTCATCCTCATCTTCTTCTTCTTCTTCATCATCCTCATCCTCTTCTTCTTCATCCTCATCCTCTTCTTCTTCATCCTCATCCTCTTCTTCTTCATCCTC